>NC_062213.1:162553490-162853490 GCF_902686445.1 Sciurus carolinensis
GGTGACTCAAATGCTTATTAACATACTGTTTTAGAAAAATCTTATCCTTTATAACAAGCTTCATGAGCCATCTAAACACTCCTAAATATGCTTAACTCTGATATTCGCAGGAACTTTTGATTCAGGTATCTAAATTCCCATTGCCTGATGGACTTTCTTATTTGGAAATCAAATTTTATGTGACTAAGAGATAACTCTTGACTTTCTAAACTCCTTCAGTTTTTTCTTTCCCATGCCACTACCTCAAGCCAAAAAATGTGCATGTTATTTTCTTCTATTTTTTTTTTTTTTTTTTGGTACTGGGGATTGAACTCAGGGTCACTCAACCACTGAGCCACATCCCCAGCCCTATTTTGTATTTTGTTTAGAGACAGGGTCTCACTGAGTTGCTTAGTGCTTCACTGTTGCTGAGGCTGGCTTTGAACTCAAGATCCTGCTGTCTCAGCCTCCAGAACCGCTGGGATTACAGGCTTGTGCCACCATTGGCTGTGTGTTATTTTTTATTTCTCTCTTTTACTCACTATAGCATTGAGCTTACCAGCTAGTCCTGTGCTTCATTCTCTAAGTACACACATTCTCCCATTCTATTCTTATGGTTAGATTCCTAGCCCACATCACCCATCATTTTTTGTTCAAATTACTATTCACTTCCACTTTTGCTTCATACAATCCATTTGCCAAAAAGCTACTGGAGAAATCTTTTCAAAACATGCATCCTGTCATTTCCCTGCTTAAATTTTTCCAGTAGTTTCATGCTTCATCTTAAATATGATCTTTAAGGAAAAATTCCTGTGGGATCTGCTTCCCCGACTGACCCAAATGTGCATTTATACTTTGCTCCACCCTCAGGTTCTTCACCCCAGGGACTTTAGATGAGCTATTCTCACTGTCTGAAATGTTCCTTCTGATCTATGATGCTGGTTCTTTCTTTGTCATTCAATCCAACTCAAATGTCATCTCTTTAGCATAGTCTTTCCTGGTCCTGTCATCTAAATTTGCTTTCTGCTTCCTATGATAATAATCTGCACAGTATACATTACTGATTTTGTATTGTTTAGTGTTACTTATACATGCATATATATATATTTTTTGAGGTGCTGGGGATTGAACCCAGGGCCTTGTGCTTGTAAGACTATATTTTTATCTTTCCTAAAATTTAAGCTCCCTGTGGCAAAGTATGCTTATGCCATTTATAGTGGTATAGTCCACAGATATGCTTCCTGCCCATTTAGGATAATATGTAGGCCAATGCTATCAATTTACAAGTAGATTGTTAACTACAAATTTTCTGGTTTACTACTTGTTATGGTTTGACTGAGGTGTCTCCCAAAAGCTCACGTGTGAGATGATGCAAGAAGGTTCCAGGAGAAATGATTGGTTTACCAGAGCCTTAATCCAATTGGTGAATTAATCACCTGATGGATTAACTGAATGGTAACTGAAAGCAGGTAGGGTGTGACTAGAGAAGGTGGGTAGTGGCTTTGGGGTATGTATTTTGAATCTGGTGCGTGGAGTCTCTCTCTGCTGCCTGATCATCACGTGAGCTACTTCCCTCCCCCACACTCTTCTGCCATGATGGCCTGCCTTACCTTGAACCCTGAGGAATGGAACCTGCCATCCATGAACTGAGACCTCTAAAACCATGAGCACCCAGATAAACTTTTTCTTCTCTACAATTGTTCTGGTTGGGTCTTTCAGTCACAGCAGCAAAAACACAACTAGAATCCCAAACTGAGGACACAGGGAAATAAAGAACCAACCAAATAAAGGCCAACCCTAAAGCTCCCAGCCACCCATAGCCTCCCCCACCTCCGACTGTGTGCACAAAACTGATGTAAATACACAGCTGAGGAGGGAGAAGGATGGCCAGGGTCAGAAGTTGTTGGCTTGGGAGGAAGATTGACTTTTCTTTCCTCTCCCCAGTGGCTGTTCTCCAGCTAAGTGAGGGGCTTTACAGGAGAATTCCTTATAGAGATTGGGGTGCTTTAAAGAAGGGAAGACTGGCATCTTATTTTCAGGTGAGCTGGTCTGACCCAGCCTTGATCTGAGCAAGGTGCCCTTGAGACTTCTCATTTGACTATGTTAGAGGTATCCTTGGGCTTCTTATAGCAAGGAGATCCGGTGGGAAATGAGGGAAACAGCTGAAATAAGAGCTCCTTAGCCCATTTCATCATCTCTCCTTGTACTCTACCTTCCCAGAGAAGGAAGGGAACAAGTGGGCAGAGAAGGTGCCCAGGGAATGGACTTCCTTCTCCTCACCTAGGAGGCCTCATACCTGGGCCTGCCAAGGCAAGAGTGAGAGGGAGAAATGAGCATGCAACTGGATGAGATTAAATTTTAAACCCATCCAATCTGGACTGAACATTTTTATTCATGAAAGTGACAAGAAAGCTGAGAGGTCTGCCAGACATGTTATTAGGAGACAGATTCATGGGAGATTCAGAGAAGAGAGAAATGAGAGAAAAATAAAACTTCCATGGTTGCATCTCACCAAGTTCAATCCTCTGGTCAAAAAAATCAGCTACACATTTCCAGTGGGAGATCACAAAATGTGCAATCTACCCAGAGATCATTAAGGATTGAACAATATGACTTTCTAATCCACATTAGCTGCTTCATGAAAACTCTGCAATGGACTGTACCTCTTTACCTTGGACACCGGCCAATGAGTTTGGATGATGGTTTGTGTGGTGCTGTATTAAGGAGAATCGAGTTGTACATCTGCTTCCCTCCTTTACATTGTCAAGTCTTTGGAGTCTGCACAACATCTCCCAAACCAAACTGTGAACTCTTCACGTCAGAAACCACTTCTTAGTTGTTTTTTAGTTTCTTCTAACACCTAGAAGAGCATACAGAAAATGTTCGAACATTCAATAACTACCCATTGAGTTATTGAGAAAATGAATGGATAGATTTCATTTGACTACTATAACTCCACTTTGCCCAAATGAGTTTTAGCTAAATAAGCAACCCCACCAACTTAAGGTTAGGAAGATCAGAGGTCTGAGTCTAATGATGCTCTTCTCCAACTATATGAATTTGGACACATCACACACTTTCTGAGTCTTGGTCATCTCACCCATAGCACAGCAATGACTGTACTTGTATCACAGCTGTTGTGTGGAGCAAAAGAGCACACATCTGAACATAGAGAAGTTATGCTAAACTGCGTTTTCAAAGCTGTGGGCTCAAGAACAGTCTTCCTGGACTCCACCTCCTGTGATTGTTTGCCACACCACTTCCCCTCCTCCTCTTTCTTCTTCCTCCTCCATGTCCTCCTAGATTAAAAACGCAGGCCAAATCCACCCTCCCAGACTCAGAAGAGACACGTGTGAGTAGGCCGAAAGACCTTTAAGAAAAGACCAATATTTGCATATCTATTATAACTACTCACTGTTCGACTTGTTTCATTACAATTTCTATTTGGATAATATGTAAGGTCAATACTGTCACTGTTCTGGAAAATTCATTTTTTATTAAAGCAAAATGCACCGTATTTATAGAGATAACACCTTAAATGCTACCAAAGAAGGTGCACCAATTACGCTGGCTCCCTTGATGGGGCAAGTTTACGTGCCCCATGTTTTATAATATGTTAGAAGGAGGGGAATCTGCCTGGGTTGATATGTCTCAAGTGTCATCCTTTGGCGTTAGCCATCCCTTCTATAGACCTGGGAACACTGAGCTAACCTTCACTGGAAGGAAAAATAAAAAGATCTATGACAGCTGTGTGTTTTGCAGAGCTACATAAGTTTATTCCCACCTCCACTGTGTTCCCATGAGTTGCCCTGTGAGTCTGCTTTTCCCATTTTCCCATTAGCACATGAACTAGCAGATGCTGGGCACCATGCCTGGGGTATACTAGAGGCTCAATAAATATTCGTTGAGTGAATAAAAATGACTGCTGGACGCAAGAGCTTGAAAATTGCTCATTGAATTATTTTTCTCTTGGAGAGATAGACTTTATGCCAGGAAATCTTGAATTCAAATCCTGGATTTTATTACTTACTAGATATGTGGCGATTTATTTAGCTGGATGAACTTCTGTTTCCTTTTTTATTAAACAAGGGAAATGCTTGCAATAATTATCCTTTTACATTTCCTGGCACATAGTAGATAAAATGCATTTTAATTCCATTTCCCTTCACTTTGTCCTTTTTTGACTAACAAAGAAGAAAGCAAAATTGTCGGTGTTTCTCTACTTTTCATTCTATTCTGTTCATGTTAAATCTAATTAAAACGTAGAAAGTCTTTTTGAATATGTGGGATTTTCTACAAAGACTTTGATTTCTGTTTTTCTTTTCCTTCCCCTTTAACTAATTTCAAACTTAGTAAACAATCATCTAGCCTTGTCATCCCAGTATGGTGAAGTCTGCCATTCTTAAAGCAGGATCCTGTAGACTACAGTCTACAATGTCTAATGTCATGGTAGCAGGGGGCTTCTCTAGTTGCTTTGAAGGTATCAGAAAGCCAATAGGAAAAGAAATACTTGTTTTAAGGTTTCATGTGCTAATTCAAATGTCAAATTCATGTGTGTTTTCCTGGAATGAAATCAATTAAAAATAGTAAACTTTGCTATTTCCTGGTGATCAAAATGTTGATGAATGTTTTGGTGTATTTTGATTCACTTAAAACCATAGAAAATAATTTACTTACACCTTAAAAATTCAGTCTATTTGATAAACTAAGTCTTTCAAGACACAAAGTTTATAATAGGGGAACAAATAAAAATGACTTTGGAGGAAGAGGAATTAGGGTTCCTTGGTGTAGGACTAATTTTGCAACATTGCAAAACCCTGGGCGTGATTTTGATGTAGATGTCTTAGTCTATTTGACTAAGCAAGATGCCATACACTGGGTAGCTGATAAACAACAGAAATTTATTCTTAGAATTCTAGAGACTAGGAAGTGCTTGACCAAGACACCACAGACTCAGTGTCTGGGGAGGACCTGGTTCCTGACACACAGGCTGTCTTTTAGCAGAGAGGTAGGGAGTCTCTGGAATCTCTTTCATAAAGGCACTAAGCCCATTCATGAGGTCACAGCCCCATTATCTAATCACCTCTCAATTCTCCCACCCCCTAATATCATCACTATGGGAGTTAAGATTTCAACCTAAGAATTTAGGAGAAACACATTCATACCATAGCAGTAGAATGCAAAGTGAATGGTAGCCCTGGAACTGTTATATGTTGGCCTTGGTTAGACTGGCTTCTCTTGTCACTGTGCTGGATGCAGGTAGAAGGTGCAGTGTGCAGACTCAGACATGGCACCCATTAACAGCTGCCCTTGATCAAATATTTAAACTTCATTCATCTCTAAATGATGGTCCCTTTCTCTGCAACGGTTAGATGTATGCCTCATGTCTGTTTACTCAGAGTTTTAGCATATTGATAGGTGACTAATTCCACTTCTTTATCAGCAGTTTTTCAATATTCAATAAACAATTAGTATTGCTAATAGAAAGGTTGAGCTGTGGATGGGATATTGAGCACAGCATTTTGTAGAAGACTTTGGCACGTGCACTCAGAATACTGTTTCCCTTCACTGTTTGCAGAGGTTAGGCTCATGTGATAGAGAGGGGAGAAACCTAAGAAGGGTCTGATTGCAAACAGGAGTTAAACCATCTCCTGCACATCAAGATCAAAGCATTGTGCCCAAAGATGGTTTTCCTTACCCTTGTGACACAGCACTGGACCCCAGGACCCTGGAATCAACCTCAGAGGACTGTCCTTGCAGCTAGTCAAAGTGTCCAGGGTTGTCTTCCTATTTGTACACTATAATAATCATCTTCATTTTTAATGCTTTACAAAGTGCCTTTTATGTCATGCATTCAATCTTCAAAGCAGCTCAATGAGCCATATGATGAAATGGAGCATAAAATTGAGGCAGAGAGGTTAGGTAAGTTGCCCAAAGCCAAACAGCTACTAGGTGGCAGAGTCAAGTCTGAAGTAAGAGCTGACTCCAAGTTCAGTCCTTTCACCTATAGATGTTGCCTGCTCCACTAGTGTGCCTGTTGAGTTCTTGAGTTTTAAGTATTTCTTCTTTTCCTTCTACCAGGCAGTTGCTCTTGTTCTCTTTTATTTCAAGATGAGGATGCTAAGGTCCAGAGAGGTTGACTAATGGGTCCATTGTCACATAACCCACAGTAAGAGATCAGAACTGGGGAACTGATATTACTTGTAACCTAAGGACCTTCTCATAATCAGAACTAATCAGCCAGCGATGGCATTCCTAGGTCTAGAGAACAGATGCTTATGATGCTTGAGGATTAGAATGGAACATTGCATTTCAAAGACCTTTCTCAACCCTCAAGTTTATTTATCCAGAGAAACTCTATTTTCCCCTGTCCTGTACTGAGCTACTGGGTAAGGAGTTATTTGCAAAAAAAAAAAAAAAAAACCAAAACAACAACAAAAACCACAAAAACAAAGTTTCCAATGCTATAAAACAAAAGCAAGTTGAACTCTATTGTCTAAATAACTCTCACAGTCTTTTCTTCAGCTCTGATTCTATAACATCATGAAATAACAGATACAACTTCACACCCTGGTTGCAGCTGCAGTCAGGGGGCCTACGCAGAGGACAGGATGCTCTCATAAAAGCTGAATAAATAGCCGTTGCGAGGAGTTCAGTGGGCGATGGCACAGGGGCCTTCATTTCCGCTTTCAGCCAAGGAAATTTTTGATCAGGCTGCAGGCCGCCTGCCCATTCATTTGAGGCAGGAAATGGATTTAGCGTCTGTATGGGCTGGACTCCCATATTTATCATCCAGTTAGGCCTAATCAAAATGTTTTCCATTTCACCTGGCAAGTGCGAAGGGCTTGGAGGAGGGTCTGAGTGATGGTGGCGGCCCCATCGCAGTTGTTAAAAGACCCATTTCTCCTCCGTGTCTCCCTCCCAGCTGAGACAGGCAATCGCTCCCATCCCTAGAAGCTGCTCTGGGCAGCAGCAAAAATCTATGGAATTGACAGGGGAGCCGAAGGGGGAAGGGCAGATTGCAACCCCAAGGAGGGCTAAGGTCAAAGGTGAAGCTCAGCACTGATAGATGAAAGGAACCTCCTGGCAGGGGCCTTCTTGGATAATGAGGGGTTGCAACTTCCTGGGTTGGACGAAGGAGGTGGAGGTGGCCAGAGGTCCTCTTAGCATGGTGGCAGCTTGGGAGGGGGATGGGAGTGCCTCTGGTCCCTGATAAAGAGGAGGTGGGGCAAGGGGCTAAGGGGCTGCTGATGGGAATGAAAATGTGACAATGAGAGAAGCCTCCAGATGGATTTATGCATCCTCAGCCAGGATGCCAGGAGGCGGTATCTGACACCCCCATTAGAGGAGGAGAAATGGAAGAAATTAAGCATTTTTCAGTTGGGGCACTCCTGAGACTGGGAATGGAGGAGCCCCTGCTGAATTCATTACTGAGGGAGTACTATTTTCCGGAGAAAAACAAATAATGCAGAAATTCTCCCACTTTTGTGCTGCAAGTTCTGATTTGGACTGCAGTGGGGTCAAACATCCCCCTGTGACTCTTAGTCTTCTGAAGCAGATATAATTCTTTTCCTTTGAAGGATGTTACAGGTGGCCCGGGATGGTGGAAAGAACAAGAGCTGCCACTGAGCTCGGCTTAGCTGGGAAGTGGGTTATTTCAAGTATTGGTGAAACTAGAATCGAGATAGTCTAAGGCCTGGTGGGGGGCTTAAGTTCTAGATGTGGTTGTCTTGAGGTGGCAGAGAGTCATGCAAGCAGGGTAATGAAAAGATCAGGTCTGTGCTGTTGAAGACAATTCTGGCAACCCAGTGGAAGGTGGGCTGAAAGGGCCCAGTGGATATTTTCCTCTTTCCCCTTGTTGATGAGCAAAGGCACCTACTGGCCAATGGACAGGGATGTCACAGGAGTAGAAGACCCACCTAGGTCGGGGAAGGGCAGTGAGAGGATGGTAGAGAACTATATTTTAAGTATCTAATGACTGTCTATCCTGTGTCACTTCATTTAACCCCTGCAACACTCCTGCTGCTTAGGTCTGAATAGCTCCCTGTTAGAGGTGGGCCTACCAGCTCGGTGATGCTAATTAACTTCTCACTGTGACTTGACCTAACACAGAGAGAATAAAAAACCTTTCTCTTCAGCCTGACTCAGCCAGCCATGGTTTAGTCATGGGATTAGCTAGCCTCCCCCTCCCCGTTTGGAGAAGAGAAGACTGAGGCAGGGGTAGAAGGAGAGATGGCTGAGATCTGTGCTCTCTTCATTCTCCCCGGGGGTCCCCGGTAGTTGTCACTCTAAGCCTCATCTCGTCCAAAGCCCACATCACACTTCCCAGAGAACAAATTGAGTTAGACCCATTACGTTCTTGGTGCTGTTGGAGATGAAGTGATTGTCGTGAATCCCACCATGCTTTCCACCCACTGGGCTTGCTCATTTCATCCCTCACCCTTTTAACCATGGATACTCAATTATTTTCCTTATTCTTTCTCTCAAGGGTCACATTAAATCACCTACTATGTGCTCAGGAGCTCCATTGCTATAGCATCAATCACTTTAATCTTTACAGCAACCACATGAGCTGAGCAGTGTTGCTCATTTTGACCAGTGAGAACAGTGGGGCTCAGAGAGGTAAACTAACATGCCCAAGGTCATACAACGAGGAAGAGGCCCAGGATTCAAAGGCAGTTGGTCCCATTCCAAAGGCCCCTTCTCATGGAAGCTCTGCTGTTCTCATGGGGTCTTGTCACCAAGCATTCTTCATTTTTCAATCCCAAACGTGTGTCCACAAACACTGGGGTTCTAAACCGAAGGCAAGCGATGCAGCCTGTGCTCTCACTGAGGGTCCAAGGATAAATGTTGAGCAGCAAAGTTACGGCTCTCCTGTCCTAAGGATGGTTGGAACCTGCGTGTCCACCACGGTGACCGTCCACCAAGTGTTTCATGCTTGTTATGTCACTGCACCCAAAGACCACACTGGAAAGCACAGAATTCCTGCCCCTTCCCATATAGAGGGCAAGACTGGAAATAGAGTAGACAGCTCAAACTGACTCGACTGATTGAGTGACGTATGCCAGCTGCCAATGCAGTTAAACATCTTGCCCACTGTTCCTCACACGGCACCATAGGAATGCTGCATTTTTCTCTCCATTTCCTTCCCAATTTCTTATCAGCCAAACTTGACTCTTTGATTTATCTATGTTGAACTTTCTCCATGGTATCCTGTGCAACTATAACCTGATGACTTGTTCCTCCTTTCTCCAACCCAAGGCTGTCCGTACTCATACTCCTCAGACTAATGATTTCTTGTGTGGCCCTCATTTCTGTCAGATTGAGTGGGACTTGCATGGTGGCTTGAAAACATTTCTCTGCATTTCAAAAGTGTTAAGTCTGTAGAGAAGGCCCTACAATGCACAAAATTATCCCTTGTTTCCCTTTTCCACATCTATTTATCCATCTACCCCTGAAACCATTCATCTATATAACCATCCATAAGTATATAGATACTATATCCTTTCAGCTATCATCCATCCATCCATCCATTCATCCATCCAATAGATGTATATTGAGAATCCACTAAGTATCAGACTCTGTTCTAAACACTAGGAACACAGCAAAGATCAAGACATACAAATTTCCTCTTGCCACAGATTGAATAGAGCAGACAGAATATAGCTAGGGAAATTAAAAAAAAAAAAACACAACATTTTAGACAGTAGTAATTGCACTTAAACGGAAACACTGAGTTATGTGGAGACAGGTGGATGCTGCTTTACTCTGGGTGGTCAGAAAAGGTCTTTTGGATTCAGGGGCATTTGAACTACAATCAGTTCTGTCAAGACTTTTAGAAATAGACCCCTAGGCAAAGGGAATAGAAACTCATAGACAGTGTTCTGTCCATTAGCACTTCACTGAATTTAGTTTTATTTGATTTCCCCAACATTCTAAATACAGGGAAAAAAGTGGAAGGATTCTTGGTGACTAAATTGTATTTAATAGGGAAGATAATGAAAGTGTTAAGAGTGTTTGTTGTGATCACAGAGATGGGGAAGTAGAGGTAACACAGAGATCTAAGGGAAAGATCCCTGGAAAAGGATTCAGGAGACCTAAGTTCTGAGTTCGGCTCCATACTATTTGTTTTGTGAACATGGAGAGCTCACTTTTCCCATTTAATATTTGGTTGTCTCAAAAATAAAAATCAGTAATTATAGAATTATGAAGTGTCATAATAGCCCAATATGAAGAAAAACAAACAAAACTAATAATACTAGCATTTCCTAAGGGCTTATAGGTCTATGTAATAGCTTTTCTAATCCTCCCAACAACTCAGTGAGATAAATACTATTATTATTTAAATATTAAAGACAAGGGCTGGGCGAGGTGGTGCACACCTATAATCCCAGCAGCTCGGAAGGCTGAGGCAGGAGGATCAAGGATTCAAAGCCAGCCTCAGCAAAAGTGAGGCACTAAGCAATGCAGTGAGACCCTGTTTCTAAATAAAATACAAAATAGGACTGGGGATGTGGCCCAGTGGTCGAGAGCCCCTGACTTCAATCCCTAGTAATCACCTCCCCCACCAAAAAAAGACAAAAGATAAACCTAGGGTAACTTGTCCAAGTCCCATAAATATTAATTAGTAAAACTTGACCCGGACCTAGGCCTTCTGAGTTCAGTGTCTCAACTCTTTTTTTTTTTTTTTTTTTTTTTGATACTGTGGCTCCAACGCAGGGACACTCAACTACCGAGTCACATCCTCAGTATTTTATTTAGAGACAGGGTCTCACTGAATGACTTAGCACCTCACTTTTGCTGAGGCTGGCTTTGAACTCACAATCCTCCTGTCTCAACCACCCAAGCTACTGGGATTACAGGCACGTGCCACTGTGACCGGCTCAGAGCCTCAACTCTTAAGCCCTATCTAATAGTCCTTCCCTGAAGGACAAGAGGAAAGGTGCCCTGGTTGAAGCTGGGAAAAGGGACTGGAAGCCTTACACCTCCCTCCTCCAGAGATATTCTTCTGGACCCTGGAATGTGTGAGGCACAGTCCAGACGCCTGAGAACAAAGGCTCTCCAGACTTAAACACTGTGGTTCCAGGGGGAAGCAGTTCCCAGCTAGCATGATGAAAAGAGATTCCAGAACCATTTCTTTGCAGAGAACATGTGGTCCTGGGAAAGGGTGTAATCAGGGCCAGGGTACATGCAGTGGCAAAGCAATATTAGCTGGCGGAATCCATTGACCCCAAGGTCATGTAAGGGTATTCAGGAAGGAATGGGAGTTTGATTCTCTCTGACCCCTTGTGGGCAGACTTGGAAACAAAAAGGGAGGCAGTGAGATCAGGACACTGGATTCTCTTCAGACCACCTCTGCTGATGTTTTCCCTGTTCCACCCAGTAGTTCCCTCTCTCTGGCTTTCTAAATTGACATTCACACTGTTCCTTACAGACTAAGGGATCCTGCTTACTATCCTGGGTGTAAGGAGGACAGTTTTCCTAGTTCCACCAAAGTGAGATTAACATATAGTCATCATGGGTTTTGATGTCAGACTGAACAAATTTAAATTCCAGCTGTCTCTCTCATAATTTCTGATCTTGAGAGATTTTTAACCTTTTTAACCTTTAGTTTCCTTATCAGAATGAGGGCAACATATTCACATACTTAACTCATAGAACTGTTAAAAACGTTAAAAATTTAAATGTGATTACATGTACGAAGCACTTAACATATTGACTGGCATTTGGTAACTGCTCAGTAAACAGTTCTGACTTAATATAGAATCCTTATCAGAATTTCACTAAAGCTTTATTCCAGATGGGATTGGTAGGTTCAGCTTATATTTTGTTCATTTATTTTTAGAAAAGTATTTATTGAATATTAATGATTAGAGTGGATGAGGTGCATATAGACTATACAAACAGTGACTAGAACACCGCCCCACTCCCCGTCCATTGTTCTCGTTTGGTTCTCTGCTCTGGCCGTGGTCCTCCAGCTCCAGGTGTGCCTCCCATGCAGTGAGAAGGGACCAGTGCCAGCGTGAGAGTCAGGAAATAAGGTTGCAGAAACCATCCCGGTATTTGACGAGTGTGATTCTGGCAAAGTACCAAACCGCTTTGGATCTCCATTCATTCCCATCTAGAGTTTTGGGTGAGATGATACCAAAGGTGACTTCCAAACCTAAAAGCCTATATGATCCTCTAATTCCCTTTAATTCCTCTAAAGGAAGGGTTGAAGCATCAATGATGTGTTTTTCCTATGATAGCTTTTGTTCTCCAAGCCTCAGGCATGACTAGATGCTCCTGGGACAAAAGAGGGATAGAGCTGGAGTGAGTTAAGTGATGTTTCTAGAATCTTAAGACCTCTGTTCAAATCCTGGTTATACCAGATTGCAGCCACGTGATTTCGGAGAGCTTATTTCAACACTGGGAGCTTCAATTTTCAATCTTTTCAATGAGGACAATAAGCATTTTTATCTCCTATAGTTGTAAGGATTGCGTGAGATCATGCATACTAAGCATTTAATGAAATGTTAGACTTTTATAAGTATCCCCTATCATAATTTCCCTGTTTCCCCTTGAATTCAGTTTCATACTTCCTCTGCCCCTTCATTGCACTACGTTCTAATTGCTTATTCACATATTCATTTCTTCCCTTGACTGTGAATTCTCAGAGGTCGTGGCCTATTTCCCCCTTTCTTTTGCCTAATGCCTGACCCAGTGCTACCAGTATCCTGACAGCTAATCAATAAAAGTTTATAGAAACCAACGAAAACATGGTACAGAGACACAGAAATGCTTCTTCCCCTTTTTATTTTCCAAACACTAAATACAGAAAAGAAAGAATGGCTGGTACCAGATATGGAAACACAAGGCAGACATATTTTGGGTTGTACAACAAATAGAAAAAGGTTTATCAGTTTTGAAAATAAAAACAGAAGAAAATTAGATTTCTAGGAGCCTTTGGACAGGAGCGTATCCAGCATCCCCATTGTGGAGAAAAAGTCCAGTGGCTAATACTGGACGAGTCAGACGCAGGGACAGCTGCCCCGTCATTTTGGGTCTGCCAGGCCTCTGCTGAATGGCAAGAGTAAGGACTGGGAGAACTGGAACACCTGAGGCAAGAGGAAGGTGCCACATGGATGAAGCTGGAAGGTCATGCATCACGTGATTTGCAGTCTGGACAGAAGCCTATAAGAAAAGGAGGTGGGGACAAATTTTATGCAGAGAGCAAGGCGACCAGATTTTAATTTTAGAAATCAAAACTACCCTAAGATTTCATCTCACCCCAATTAGAATGGCGATTATCAAGAACACAAGCAACAATAGGTGTTGGCGAGGATGTGGTGAAAAAGGAACACTCATACATTGCTGGTGGGGTTGCAAATTAGTGCAGCCACTCTGGAAAGCAGTGTGGAGATTCCTCAGAAAGCTTGGAATGGAAACACCATTTGACCCAGCTATCCCACTCCTTGGCCTATACCCAAAGGACTTAAAATCAGCATACTACAGAGATACAGCCACATCAATGTTCATTGCTGCTCAATTCACCATAGCCAGATTGTGGAACCAACCTAGATGCCCTTCAGTTGATGAATGGATAAAGAAACTGTGGCATATTTATACAATGGAATATTACTCCGCAATGAAGAATGATAAAATTATGGCATTTGTAGGCAAATGGACGAAATTGGAGAATATCATGCTAAGTGAGATAAGCCAATCTCAAAAAACTAAAGGACGAATGATCTCGCTGATAAGCGGATGAGGACATATAATGGGGGTTGGGAGGGGTTAGCATTAGGTTTAGGGTTAGGTTTAGAGTTAGGCTAAGGAGAGCGGTAAGAATGAAGGAAAGAAGGACTGTATAGAGGGAAAAGAGGGGTGGGAGGGGTGGGAGGGGTGGGAGGGGTGGGGGGGAAGGGAAAAAAAATAAACATCATTACCCTATGTAAATGTTAAAAATAAATAAATAAACAAAAAAAAAAAAAAAAAAAAGAAAGAAAGAACACGTTGGGTATAGTAGGGAGACCAGATTTGGAGGGCCAGTGTTAGAATTCAAGAAATCATGAGAGAGAGAGTTGGAACAGTTTAACCAACAGTTAGGAAGACATGAGCTGGGCCTGTGTGGTGGGAGTGAGAGAACAGAGGAAGTTTGAGCAACAGTAAGAGAAGGAATCGTTGTGCTTTGATGGAAGAGGAATGAGGGAGGTCTAGGATGCTCCAGGATTTTTGTTTGAAATATGAGCTTTAATATATAGTACCCTGGAAGAAATGAGGAAATTGAGAGGCAAAAGATGTTGGTTTCATTGATAAATTGAGTTTGAAATGTCAGTGTGACATCCATATGAACATACCCAGTGATCATTTAAGTATTTGGGTTTGGAGTTTAGAAATGGATGGTATATAATGAACACTGAGGGAATATCTGCTATGTTGGTATATTTTGCTAATCTGGCTCAGACTCTAATTATTGATTCATCTACATTCTCATTAGGATACTGCTGATCACTGGAGCCCAGGGGCCTTGTCTATCAATGGTAAATCCATACAGTCTGAGGTTGTAAATTCAAGCTGACTGGTTCACACAGGCACTAAATTCTATGGGCTTTTCCAAGATCAACTGCTCAGTTCCCCAATTTCTTTCTGAGTTTTGGCCTCTCCTATATACAAACATCTTATATTCATGGCTGTAGTTTTCTGGAAACTCAGGTATTACCTTCTTTAAGTATGTTCATATATATAGTGGACATTTAAAAAAATAGAATTCACACTATCTCTTTGGGCATCCAAGGATCAAATATTCAGAGAATTTTAGAGATAGAAAGTGATCTTGAAGATCAACCATAGCTTTTCTATTTTATAAATAGGAATTATGAAGCCAAGGCAGAGAAAGTGACTTACTGAGCCTCCCTTCCATTCAATTAAATATTTATTTATTGAGTGCCTACTATTTGCCAAGCACTTCCCTTGATGCTGAAAGTACAATAATGAAACTGAAAGATGTGGACCATTCTGTTCTTTATCTTCTACCAGGAGGGAGTTAAACACTACTAACCAGGCAATTATCATACAGCCTAGAGGAGGTGGTACTAAGTTACAATTAGCTATCCCCCTCAAAGAAAAAAATCTCTCCTGGTGAGTAGCTAGTGTGCAGCAAAGTAAGATCATATCAGATCTGTCTGACTCTAAGTCTTTTCCAATACATCATGTTGCCTCCTTTGTAGTAGATAATAGAACCTACTAAAGTCATGGTTGAGGAGTGGTTAAAGGCACGTCTTCAGAGTCAGAATGCCTGATTCAAATCCCAACTCTCTACTTACTTCCTCTGTGACCTTGGGTAAGTTACTTAATCCATCCAAGTGTGCTCTACTCATCTGTAAACTACACATGTGATCCACCTCAAAAGGATGCTATGTTTAATAAATAGCATTTTTAAATCATATTTTAGGCAAACTCCAAGATTCTTTCCAATTCAAAATATAGTCTCAAATTGCTTTCTGCCGTCAGAAGTGGCAGAAGAGCATGAGACTGGGAATTAGGATTATTGACTTTCAGTCCCAGATTTGTTCCTAAGCAGCTGTTGATTTTGGCCAATCATATGACTTTTCTGGTCCAGAGTTTTCCCATCCTCCAATTGTAGGTTCAGATCATATAATCTCTGAGATGCTTTTTTTTTTTTTAATAGACCGTTTTAAGGAAGATGGGCCTTATTATGAACATCATCGGAAAAAGTTGTAAAAATTGAGCTTGACTATCATACAATACATTTTTCTTCTTTCCTTCAACCTTTATTTGTATGCATCAAATTACTGCACATTGCTTTTATTCAAAAAATGATACCTAAGTGAGTAATGCATTAGCATTAGCTGGGTTTGTATGGGGCCTGGAACATCTGGAGAGAAATTGAGAAAAACATACTGGCAGCCACCCAGATGTTTTATCAACATAGCTGTCAAATGCATGGCCCTTTGGATCTGCAATCTGGGGAAAAATGGAGATTTCAATAAACATCTGTTGAGATTCATCCATTTCCAATACCTACTATGTGACAAGTTTTTCCACCGATGAAAAACAGTTCTGAGAAGTAGGTATTCCATCTCTCACAGGTGGAAACTTTACCTAAGTCTTGACCTAAGCCTAAGTGACTTGATTGAGATCACATTAAGAAACACAGCAGGTATGGATTCCAAATGAAATTCTGAAGTCAAATCTTGTTCCGTTCTGGGGGAACCTTCAGGTCTGTGTTTCCCAGCTGGATGCAACCACAGCAATTCAACCACATACACAATTTTAGCTCAGCAGTTCATACCTGTTCTGGATGATGGAGAAAGCATGATGATTAAGATAGATACAATGATTATTTGTTAATTAAAAATTAAATTTAAAAAAGGAATGGTGCAGGGCTGGTGGCACATGCCTGTAATCCCAGACTCAGGAGGCAGAAGCAGGAGGATCACAAGTTCAAGGTCATCCTCAGCCACTTAGTGAAACCCTCAGCAACTTAAGTGAGACCCTGTGTAATGGTTAATTTGAATGGTCAACTTGATTGTATTAAGAGATGCCAATGATTAAGAGGCCTCTGGTGTGTCAATGAGGGCGTGTCTAGGAATGACTGGAATGTGGGATGGTGAACTGAGGTGGAGACCCTCCCTAAGCATGGGCAGCACTGCCCAATAGGATGGTGACTTGGATGGAATAAGAGTTGGAAGAACAAGGAAGCAGATGCAGATGTCAGCTTGACTCTTCTTGAATGGGTTCTTGATTGCTACTTTGATTGTCTGAAGATATCTGACTCTTGCTTCTTCACTCTTCCAAAGCAGACTCTGCCAGTGATTCTCCAGGTAGTTTCCAGAAACCTTGCTCTGGGACTAGGGTAGCACTGTTGATCCTTCTTGTTCTGGGGCTTCCACCTCTTGGACTGCCCAGCTACTGGTTCTTCGAGCTCTCCAACTGCAGACGGTCATTGTGGACTATCCAGCTTCTGATTGTGTAAGCCAATTTAATAAATTCCCTTTTATAATCATACTTCCTGTTGATTCTGTTCCTCCAAAGAACACTAATACACCCTGTCTTAAAATAAAAGTTATTTTTTAAAAGGACTGAGGATGTAACCCAGTAGTAAAGCACCCCTGGATTCATAATCCTTAGCACCAAAAAAAAAAAAAAAAAAGTCTGTCCTCCTTAGGAGTCTAGAGGCTCTCTTAGTATTGCTGTTCAAAAGACCTCATCCTTGGCATCATGTGGGGATGGGGGAGAAAGGAGGAGGAATCCAAGAGAAGCTGAAAGCCTGAAGACTTTTTGGTTCAAGGGCCAGGCTTATTAGGGTGATGGGTCTTGATCTTTATTCCTGCTCTAATGTTCTCCTCGGGGAGTTGAGGGATGGATGTCCCTCAACTTGTCCCTGGCAAGTCCTCTGATAGAGGACAACAGAAAGACTGTGTAGGTTAGGAGGAGGAAGGACAGAGAGAAAGGGCATGCATGGGAAACCCTTTCTTTTAAGATTTTGTGATAAATGCCTAACAGAGAAAGTCTGCATAGAAAAGGACCAGGATACATCTGGTTGGGGATGTCTTCCTTTTACTGATCAGTTCTCTAATTTTCTGCAGCTTCTGCTGCAGAGTTAGTAAAATCAATGTTAGTTTATTTTATGGAGTAGAAATATTCTTGACAAATTAGCTGTGATTAGAATTTCTAAAAGCAAATCCCATTTTCCCCTCTTAACTCAAATTATAAAATTGGGGAAATATTCAGTGGGAAAAATATTGGCCTACAGCATAACGAGATTATGCCTAAGATTTTGAGATGTTTTATAAAATCCTGTATTTAAATTTTTAAGTGTTAATTTTAGATGGGCTATTAATAACCTGAATCCTACCAAAAAATCTTTAGCAAAAAGCATCTAAAATATTTCTGTTTGGAAAATTATCTTAAAGTCTTGTGAAACAGTAATGTACTAAGAATAACTGAAGTTTTAGTGTGATAGGCAACATTAACTGAAGTAAGGAATAACAGAGAAGGATAAGGCTCACTGAGTGCAGGGAACAATCACAAGTTGTCTGTGTATGAACAGGCAGATTTTATCAGGTGTGGTGAGACTGTTAGACTACATCCTCCCTAGGGCCCTTGACATTTTCCCTTTTGTCTGGATAATTTCTCCACAATTCAGCATTCTCTGGAGCTCCCCATAACCCTTACTCTACTGTATTTTTCCATAGCATGCATCACCTTCGATCATAATATAAAACATTTTAATTATATTTTTGCTTGCATCTCCCATCTCCTCTGCCAAATATAAGTTCCTGAGGACAAGAATTTTGTCCATTCTGTTCATGGCTATACTCCAGCACCTGGAAGATGACCTGATATGTAGAGGGACCCTGATACACATTTGAATGAGTGAATGACAATCACACTGTGCAGGGCATCTCCTCCATGAATCTTATCCTAAGTAGATCTCATTTGCTATCTGGGGCTGTAGCTCCACTTGCCAGGCAGAGCACTTGCCTGGCATGTGTGAAGTCCCGGGGTTCAATCCCCAGCACCGACAAATAGACAAACTAAAACAAGTTTCAACTTCTACTTAATTCATCTCAACACTTTTCACATTATACTTAAAAAATATTTACATGAAATCCCTGAAATGTGAAATTAATCACTTTAAACTGTACAATTCAGTGTCATTTAGTTCATTTATAATGTTGAACAAGCACCGTTTCTATCTAGTTTCAGAACATTTTCATCACCCCAAAAGAAGACTCTGTGACCATTAAGCAGTTACTCTGATTCCTCCCTACCCCTAGAACCTGGCAACCATTCATCTGCTTTATGTCCCTATAGACTTTGCCCACTCTGGATAAATATGTGTCCTCTTGTGTCTTGCCTCTTTTAGTCCTATAATGCTTTCAAGTTCCATCCATGTCGTATGAATCAGAACTGCATTCCTTTTCATGGCTGAGTAAGATTCCATTGGACGGTTGTACATATTTTGTTTAATCATCTGCTATTAGAAATTATAAGTGTTTTCACTTTTAGTCTATTGTGAATAGTGCTGCTTATGCCCATCTCTGTGCAAGTATTTGTTTGTATCAGTTTTGATTGTCTCTTTGTCACCCCTTCAAAACCATGAATTCCATGAGGGCAAGGACTGAGTCTGTCTTGTTCATAGGCATATTCCCAAATCAATCTGTGGCCTAGGAAATATTTGTTGAGTGAATGACTGAATATAAAATGTTCAAGTCTCTCAAAATTTTAATTAAAGTCAATAATGGAAATTTCCTTAATAATAGGGAATCACAGTCTTGAAAAATGGAATAATTGCCCAAAACATCAAAGAATACCTGTGGCTTAGTTCTATGTAAGAGTAGCTGTGGGAGATGGAAGGGGGTGAGGGTGGGGGAGAGGAATGCAGAACTCTATCAGGGCCGGGGAGCAGGAAGCAGCAGAGACGGGTGGCACAGTGTGGGAAGGTGGGCTATGAGACCTGTGGAAGGGACAGGGGGCTCAGATGAAGGAGAGGGAGCAGCTCTCAGGTTGCTGTCTGCCTCTCAAGCAGCTCAGAGAAGTGCTCTCTGCCCCCAGGAAATAGCTCTTTGTCTTTCATTTTCAAACATCAAAGTTTATTTCTGAACTAAAGGTGTGCTTTTGTGTGGAATTCTGAAGGTGTTCCCTAGATGTTCAGGAATTACTTTGGCTTTTAGAAATAAACTTTTGAAATGGAGAGCTGTCTTCAAATATTAGTCACTTTTGTTTTAGTGGTGGTAAAAAACACATAGCATAAATGAACGCTTTAGGTGTATATTTTAAGTGTATATTGCCGTATTGTTAACTATATGCACATTATTGTAAAACGAATCTATGGAACTTGCATGACTGAAACCATATACTTTATACTTTAGTCAACATTTATTAATCACCTACTGATACCTTCATTAACTGCAAACCACTGTCTCTTTGGATCTTACCCTTTTCTCCATGGATATCCAGAGACAATTTTTACATGTGGAAAATAACTTATGCTTGTTTTTAGTAGTGCTATAATGTACTTTCCTCATATTTACTTATAAGTGGCACTTATTTATCACACTATTTGATCCTCTACCAAAGTGTTATTATTCTCATTTTACAAATGAGAAAACCAAGGTCAGAACAAAAGTAGTTTATCCAAGGTCACAGACAGTGGCAGAGCTAAGATCTGAAGTCTGCTTTTGAACACAAATTCTTCCCCAATGCATTATGCTGCCAAAGATTCATTCCTGGTCACACCAAAGAGTGACTTTAGCACTGTCTTTTGAGTTTCTGGGAAATAAAGAAAATGCTTACAAAATAAACTTTATTGTTCTGGCTTAAACCAACTTAAAAAATTCACCACTTAAGATGCTTTGTTCTTTTTTATCAACCCTTCTAATGCAAAATATTTTTCTTATTTCGCTTTACTTACTGTGCTGAGCATTACTAATATGTGAGTTTTAGCCATTGTGTTTGGTTAAGTGCTAAGGTGTTAGAGCCAGACCTGGGCTTGCATCCTGCATTTGTTACTCAATTAATTGGATGACCTTGGAGAAGTCACTTAACCTAAGTTTGAATGGTCCTCTCTGTGAAATGGTGATTACCATAGTACTACCTCACACTGTCTTAATGAGAAGTAAATGAGATAATGGAGCAAAATTGTTTAGCATTTCCCTAGTCCATTGCAAACACTTAACAAATGGCAGATGTTATTATTACCTAGAATATGCAAAGACGAACACTTCATCCAGCTGACACAATTTTTGGATCATGGAGTGAATTCTTGCAGCTAGAAAGTATGGAAAGATCCCAGAATTTGACGTCAACTAGCATTAAGTGCCAGTCTCTTTTCTGCCAATTGCTATAGTATGGACTTCATTCCTTTACTGCAAAATGGGAAGGATAATATTGATCTTACTAGTTTCTTGGGAGGATATTTAGTAGAAGTTACTATTATTACTGTAAACATCACCATAAGTTTACAAATCCTAGTATCACAGATCAAGGGATATAGGTACTCAGAGAGGAGAGGCAAAAGCCTGATGGATACAGAATTCTTTCTTTTGGGATAACCCTCAAATACCAGACCAGAAAATGAGAATGATAATTAACAAGATGTATCCTAAAGCCTAGATCCCAAATGCCAAAGTCATTTATATTTTGAAGATGTTTGCACCAGCTTCATATTCTGCCATCTGGTCCCAAGGTTTTGCACCCAATTTAACAATCATTTATTACCTATGCTGCTCACTGTAGGAAACCCAAAGACAAATGGCTGTGCATTGGATCTCTTCTGGGTCTGTATTCCTGAGGGGAGGGATTTGATCTCGTGATTGTTTTAGTAAACTATTTCACTGCTGTGACTGAAAGACCCAACTAGAACAACTGTACAGGAGGAAAAGTTTATTTCAGGCCTCATTATTTCAGAGGTCTTGGTTCACAGAAGGCCGGTCCATTGCTCTGGGCTTGAGGTGAGGCTGAACATCATGGCGGAAGAGTGTGGTGGAGGGAAGCAGCTTAAATCTGGTGATCAAGAAGCGGAGAGAGTCTTCACTCACCAGATACAAATACATACCCTAAGTCATGCCCCAATTCCCACTTCCTCCAACCACACCCTACCACTTCAACTACTTAACCCACTGATTGAACTAAGACTGTTACACCCAATCATTTCCCCCTTTGAACCTTCTTGCATTGTCTCACACATGAGCTTTTGGGGGACACCTCACATCCAAACCATAACATGGCTTTAAATGCATCTAAATGCTAATGACTACTAAATTTATTTCTTTGGTTCTACCTGCTCCTTTGTTCTTCAGACTCAGCTCTGCCTGCGTATTTTCCACGTTCATTTAGACAGGAAGTACCTCCAAGGTAAAGCGACCCAAACAGTATCTTGACAGTCTGTCCTCCCACCTTCGACAAACCTACCCTTACCCCAGTGTATCATGTTCCAGCAAATAGCATCATAATCATTTAACTATGTGGTCCAGAATTGGGGCAATCTCTGCCTTCTGCCTTTTCTTACTCTAATTCAATGAAGCAGTAAATATCATCAATTCTACCTTCAGGATATAATCCCAGCCCAGCCGCTCTTTTCACCAACCCCTCTCCACTACCACTCAGCCCCAAATGCCAATCTCTTGTCTCCTGGTGCTTCCTTCCTAACCCCTCCTTTAATCCTTGCCCCCAGGCCAGTGCCTGAGCCACATCCATTGCACACAGCACCATCCAGGACATCACCCATAGGGACGGCAGTATGAAGAGCAGTATTGGCATCATGCAATGCTGTGACCCTACCTGCCTTGCTGCAGTCACTTTCTGTAGAGGAGACTTGTCAGATCTAAGGCAAAGCTTAGGGCTACTCTGCAGAACTCTCTGGGACTTCCTTTTCTATTTAGAGTGAATTCTGAAGTTCTATAAGATGCCTCAGGTTCTGGCTCTGGGCCTCATCTGCACCCTCATTTAATTCTCTTGCTCTCTCCCACATTCCTCACAAAAATCTCCTTGTCTCTCAAATTCTCCTCAGTCGCCCCAAGTACATTCTTATCCAAGGGCTTTTGACCTCTCTGGTCCCCGGAAGAACCTGGGATGTTCTTCCCCTGAGTATTTGCATAGCGGGTATCCTCATTAGTCAAGAATTTGTTCAAATGTTCCTTTCAAAGAGGGCTTTCCTGGTCATTTACGATTTAATTTGAGAATATCATACTTATCTGACTCTACTTTTCTTGATATTCTACCTTACAGTATATATTTAACTTATTTATTTGGTTGTCCTCTCTTTCTTAAGCATTTACTCCTCATGAGAATTTGTCCATTTCATTCGCTACTGCATTTCCCACAAAAGCTAGTGTGTAGTAAGGGTTCAATAAATATTTAGAGGCTGAATAAATACAATATAAAATCTACTCATTGGTTCATATAGTCCTTCTTCCCTTCACTGACTATCCTGGTACTGGCCCACACACATCACTTACTTTCTTTCTCATGATGATGTGATCTTCATTTTTACAATTTCGCAGAGTTTTCTAGAGATGAAGTATCCAAGCCACAGGTTGTTATCAAAGTCTGATAGGCTCAGGCTTTGCCCCAGAGCTTTCTACTCAAGCAAATTATTCCTTCCAGAACTCACACAGGCCAGTGGCTATTTGTGGCAGATGATGAAACAAAAAAGAAAATGAATTAATGATGGCAATATGTAGATTTTGTTTAGAAAATGTATTAGTTAGGTTTTGCTGCAATAATATACAACCCCCCCAAATCTCAGAGGCTCATGACAATAAATATTTTTTTCCTGTTCATGTTACATGAGTGCTGTGGATCAGCTGGGCTCAATTCAGCTCATATCTTTTTGTACTTTGCAATCTAAACTGAAGGAGTGACCACTTTAGCAAATGCTGTTCCCTTGCTTGTTGCAAGAGTGAGAGGTATGGAGCCAAACCATGTGAGCACATTTAAAGCTCCTGATTTGACATAGCAAGTGTCAAATACTCATGGTCTCCCATTGGCCAAAGTATGTAACATGGTCAAGTTCAATGTTAAAGGCAGGGATGAATATTCCTTTCTCAGTTTGTACAGGCACATCACATGGCAATAGGTCAGAATTTATAATTTTGTTATAGAGAGGGAGAAAGAATTAAAATATAATTCCTAATCTATCACAAAAGAGAAAATATTTCAAAAAATGGGGTCCAGGGGCAAAAATAGCAAAAGCCCCCTGTAGCCATTCTCAGAGAGGTGGCCACAGTAATTTAGAGTTGTCTTCACCTGGACAAATATGGATCTACAGGATTATTTCCAGAAGCAGTGAATGACTTTGCACTCTTCATTCATGCATTCTTTATGCATTAATGTAGTGAAAACATTGAGACCTTACAGTGTCCTATACACCAGGGTGACTTAGATCAACTTCACAAAAGATTGATGTGAAAATTAGCTGTTATATTATTTGTTTTCAATTGGAACTATACTTTTTTTTATAGCAGGCAAAAATCTTCGGTATATTCTCCAGAAAATAATTTTTTCTTGCATTCCCAGGAGCCAAATTAGCCTTGATGAACAAGTCATTAGAATAAAAGGAGCTACACACACACACACACACACACACACACACACACACACATATGCACACACACAGTTTGGAGATGGCTTTACATATTCATGCTCTTTTGCAATTTTTCTCCTAGACTTCATGTAAAATTGCTCTCCAGTTAACATTTCTTGTCAGGGCTTTATGGACAACTGTATTTATTTAACAACAATCCTGTCATTTTTCTCGGAATAGACCTTTTAAAATCTGTTCCTTCCCCCTTTCCCTACTGCAACTGTATGATGTGCAGAGCCACCATCTTCTTGAATAAATCCCTGCCCAGTCACTGCTGATTAGTCCATGAGTGGACACCTCATTTATGCCTGTCTAATAAGAGCTCTTGGTTTATATATTTAGAACTAGGACTAGGAGAATGCTTCAACCCCATTCTTCACAGGACAAGAAAATGGGAGATGAGAGCCTAAGCAGTAGAGGCTTCCATATTTCCTGTGTCAACAATGAAGAAACCCTGAATGAGATAGAAAATAAAGCTAATATAACTGAGTTGGAAGGACACCAGCATGTGCCATTTAAGTCCTTTTCAAGGTCCATGTCCAATTGTTCTTGTTCCCCAACCATCCTTCTGCCCTGAGTGCATTTGATTATTCATCCCTTTCTTGAATCCTGTGAATAATTGATTCTTTTCTCTTTGGACAAAGGTAGCTTAGGTTGTATTTCTGACTTATACAAAGAAGTCATAATTTGAAGTATAATGACATTCAAAATACTGTCTTTGGGTAAAAAGGACTTGGAGAATGAACCCTGGGGGAACATAAAAAATATATCAAGGGTGGTCAGAGGAAGGTGGTCTGGACAAGTGAAGCAAAATGAGACCCTGGAGGAGGTGAGGGCATAGATTATGTAGAGAGAAGAGTTTTGAGAGGGGAGGTGAAAACTTACATAGTTCTGAGACAATCAGGTAAGATAGCACACACACACACACACACACACACACACACAATAAAATACTGGGTCTAAACACCGAGTTCACTGATGATCCAACCGCAAACTACGTATGGAGAAATGGTGGATGCAGAAGCCAGTCAATATGAATTAGGGGCAAATGGGAGCTGAGGAGGTTCAGACGGTGGCTATAAATTGTATTAGGAGATTTAACAGTAGAGACAAGAGGTAGGGCTAATATCAGTAGGGCCATATTATTGAAGAAGTGTTTTAATTTCCCTCATCTCTTAATATGTGAGAAATACATTTAATAAGTAAGCATTTATTGAGTACATATCATATGTAACATACATAATATGTTAGTTATTGGAATAAAGGATGACTAAAACACAAACAAGTTTAAATAAATCATCATACCTCCATAAAATTAAAAACTAGAATCCCTAAAAATGCTCTTGTAAAGGACTATTTAAGTAATAAAATCTGTTGAAATTTTGTTTTAAAAATCAGGTTAAAAATCAGCAGGTACATAGAATCCAATTTTACTGTATATATTATAGATATGTATACATAGTTCAAGCCTAGAAGGATACACAGAAAAATGTAAATCATGATTAATAGTGGTGTTGAGATTTGTAGACAACTTTTATTTTATTCTTTTCCTCATCTGCATTCTATAAATTTTATGCATTTAACCTATTTGCTTTTGTAGTAAGAAAAGTTCACAAAGATAATGTATTTCTAAAGATAGAGGCATGTCGAACCTGGAGTTGGTCACTAGGAGAAGTCACGACAGAATAAAGAGCCCAGCAAAACACTGTTAAGTCCAGAGATGAGAACGTTCGGAGGGAAGTCTTCTCAGAGGAGGCAAAGGTTGAGTTAAACCTGGAGAAATGAGCAAGAATTGGTCTTCCTAGAAAGAAGGCAGGAAAGAAGCAGAGAGCAGGACAGTAGATGAACGGATCAGCATGGAGGCTGAAAGTCCAGGTATCAAAATGGACGTAGGAGCAGAGGAGCAGGACTCTATTGGAGAGGCACTTAGGAAGAGCAATTGGTAGACTTTACAACAATAGTAGTAGAAGTTGCAGGTTAGCTTTTTCTGCACCACACTTGTGGGACAGGGTTTGGGGTTTGAGATATTTATTAGAGGTCAACACATGTGAAGGGAAGGGTTAAGGAGCAGGATTGGACAGGGAGACATGGGACTTTGATGTTGACCAGACAAAGCCTTGACCAACATGGTGAGAGCTTGGGAGCTAGTAAGTACCCATGAGCACTGGACTGCCCTGGCCATAAATGGCCAACCATTTATGCCCCTGTCTCAGCCATTGGAGACAGTCTGCCCCAGGAAGGTCATGACTTCCGGTGACCCTGAAGGAACTGGGAGTGGCAACAAGTCTTTCCTGGAAGGGGGGTTCTGGGTGATCCATCTCATGTTATAAGAGCTGCAAGCTGTGGACTGCTTACCCAAACCACAGGGCTCTGTCCTGCTTCACGTACTCTGTGAAGGAGTGCAGTTATCATCCCTGTCTCACCAATGAGGAAAGATGTAGGAAGAAATCAAGAAATCCTCCCAAGGCCATTCAGCCATGTAGCAGTGGAACCAGGATTGAAGCCTTCAGAGTTTGGTTCTAGTGCCCTTGTTCTTAATCACACTCCCACTGCCTGTTACTAGAGGTGATCCTGGGTTGGGATTGGACTGTCAGACCAGGAAAGTTAAAACCTGGATGCCGACCTGGATACTGCCTGCTTCTCATCTCCCCTTTCCTCTTTCTCCCTCTCCCTTACCTCCTCATATGCTATTTATTATCCTAAGAAGGAAAGTCAAATGTAATAAAGCCCACATTGATTTATCAAGCGAAGTCCAGCTGTGTTAATAAAATAAACGCACTTAAGTGAAACTGTGCCCCAACCTTAATTTTAAAGTCATTTTTCAAAAATCTTACCCATAGAAGTTATGGTTAGTTTTTTATCAAATGACAAGAATAGATACTGGTGAGTAGCAGGAAAAATTTGCATTTTTAGATAATCACTTAATATTTAGGTTTTGGGGATCTTTCCTATATTTTTTAAGTGATATGGTTATTTTAGAGAGTGGTTCACATAGGAAAAATTTAACGCACACCAACATAATCTAGTACTTTCTAAAGCAAAACCATTGCGTGACTTTCGTCATCCTTTCGCTGAACCGGGAGCCAGCTGGCAGAGTGTGGGGTGTGGAACGGTGCTGAGGTGCTCAGAAGGTGAGAATGGTGAGTGAGTGATGGAGAAAGCTCAAAACCTCCTTCACGGGGCTGGAGTAGGAGGACCCAGATGTGAACTTCAGCCGCTCTCAGGCACTTGCCCTGTGTTCAGTCCATCACCTCATGCTGCCGAGCCTTGGTTTCCACAACGTCCAGCACCCACAGCAGAAGTAAAGGAGCTGGTGCCTGTGGAAGAGACTGCCTTTGGTAGGACTAAGAAGCGTCTGCTGAACATGACTTGGAAGCATGTTTCCGTCAGGTGTTCACGGCTGGAGACGGTCTCCTTTCTTTCCCCTCATTATTCTCCTCCTCCAGACTTCCTGAAAGATGGGGACTTCTGCACTGGGGGGCTCCTGGGTTTTGAGCTCTGGCCGAGAAGAGAGGATAATTCCTTTCTAATACTCAATCAACCCAGCATCATCTGCAGCCAGAGAGAGCAGCCAGTCTGATTTCTTGACATAAACACACTGAACAAGGAAGACAGGCCCCGCAGAGTTATTTAAAACTCCAATCTGAGAGAGAGCGAGCATCTTGAATCTGAAGTTCTCGCCTAAATATAAACGGCAAAGCTTATTCAACATCAAATCAAATCAATGATAATTTGAGGACTAATTAGCATTTGGGGCTTTTTTCGGCAGCGTGGTGATGTGGTGTATAATGCTATGTGATTGGGGAAAAGCACGTAATTATGAGGCTGAATACATTGTCTCCTGGAGACACATGAAGAAGCAGAATCCCTTAGCCAAAGAGGCCTGCCACCGTCAGAGGGAGAGGTGGGGAGGGGGTATGCGACCCGTCCACGCTGAAACCTGCTGCAGGCAGGAGCAACTTGCAGGGTGGCACCATCTCTTTGACAGCAGGGTATTAAAATTTCTTTTGGACCAACGAACCTTCACCTCTCACTTTAATCCCAAGAGGTAGAAGAGCAGGTGAGATTCTTAAAAAAAAGTAATTGAACAAAGAGAAACTAGAATTTGGTACGTGCTTGCTGGGAACCAGATGTCAAAGTAATCATAGAAACCAATGTTTATGGAGTAATTTTCATGTGGTTATGTTAGGTCCTTAACATACAGCATCAATTTAATTTTAGAATGATTTTATGAGGTAAGTACTGCTGCTGCTGCTATTATTATTATTATTAGCATGATAAAACTGAGGCCCTGAGAAATTAAGAAATTTCTTCAAGTCTTATAAGTAGAAATTGGCAGGTCATAGCTTAATATACTTAATATTTTTTGACTCCAAAGTTTACAGTGCTAATTCCTGTAGTGCACTGATCTGCTTAAAATATACCATGTCATCATTCAATAAGACTATGGAAGGTGAATATTCTTAAAAATGACAAAAGCCTAGCTTCTCGAGGTGGAAATTAATCCCAAATCACCCAGCAGTCGCTGGCAAGTCTAAAGTGTAAGAACAAGGTAAAATGAGAACAGAAAAAAATGCAAAGCTACACTAACTCTGTTTTTACAAAATGATAAAATCCAAGGAGCACACAGCCTCCGTGGGATGAACAGCTCTGCACAAACAGGAGTCCTGGTTGAAGTGCAGGCTCTGTGATCTGCCGCCCTGTCTCCTCTGAAGCAGTTCTGTAGGTCCAGGGTTGATCACCAGGTGCCCTAGGATCCAGGTACCCAAGGGGTATCTCTAGTTTGAGAGCCCCAAGCAGGCAGAGGGCAGCATGTTGCTGTCTCTCAGATACCAAATCTGACCCCTGGAGGTGGCTGCCTGGCATGTGGGTTGAGAAACAGCTCGAGGCCACATTGGGATTCTGAGGAAAGAGGAACAGTTTGGTCATGTCGGTGACAGCCTCAGCATGGTGGAATGGTGACATCTGCCCTGGGGAGCTGTGCCTGCCTCACATTCTGATTATTCCAGCTGCTCCTCTGGTCTCTCTTCATGACTAGAGAGAGGGACATCTTCTAATGAGACTCAGGTAGAAACAGCTCAGTTCTTTCCGTAGATGTCTCCAGCAGGCACAGGTGACACACCCAACACTCAGCCAGGTCCCTTCCCTTCAAGGGACTCCAAGTTGCTTCGTGTTAACATTTACACAAGATCAACTGAGGGGCAGGTGTCTTGGAGCAGGAAAGCATGGTAAGAAAAATAAAAACCTTTGGATGAAGTTCTTTTCTCCTCCAGATTGAATATTAAGAGGCCAGAGAGTGGTTGCTTTTCCAAGCATGATGAGGGTGATTCCAATTATATTCACCCAACTGGGGACAGCCTGATGGGGGTCAAATTGCTGAGTAGCACGTTTGGACATAAAAAGGGAGACAATTAGTCTTCTCAAGAGGCAATTGAGATGGCATAAGTGGCACCAGGAAACAAGAGTTCTTTCTTTTTTTTTTAATATGATGAGAAAAACTCAAATAGCTGAGGCTCAAGATTATTGGTACAAGCAAATTGTTATGAATAGAGTAGCAACTGCATTAGATTATAGTCTGTATTGCCACTGATTTTGACAGTAACCCAATTCTTTATTGAGTATCTACCACATACCTAGAGTCTAGGTGTTCCTATGAAGAGGATTATACATTATTTATAATGTGCAATCTACATATTAAAGGCATTTGAGGAGATCTGTCATTAAAGAAAAATATAAACAAGGTTGTTGATACAGAATTAAAAATATCAGGCAAAAATCCGTGACTACTAGGTTAGTATGGTTATCATGACAAGATTTAAGATTAACTCTGAGCTTCCTGACAGACAAGGCAAAGGGGATGATGGTGGGTACATATATTTGTACTACTGGGTATTTTAGAAAATTTGGAAAATTTGGAAATATAAACTTTTACAACAGAACTTTGGTGGTTAGCTTCCTGAGAGCACTGACTAAATCTTAATTATTGTAAAATCTCAGGTGCCTGATAGAATACATGGCATATGCATAATGAAAATAAGTTTGTTGAATTCATTTCATTGATACACTGGTTGATGGGCATTGGAATATGGTAAAAACTATTCAATATACAATGGTGTTATGATATCTCAGGGAAACCTTTTTGTGGGTATGGAAATTAATTTAAAGCAACCATGTATCTTCCTGTTGATTTGCCTACTACAAAGATAAAACTCAGAATACTAAAAGGAGTACAGGCATAGAAGCAGACTGTTGAGTATTTTAGAAACAAAATGTTATAATTTTCTAAGAAACTCTGGGGGAATTATATATTTATCCTGCCATCAAATAGTAACAAAGGGCAAGGAGAACGAGACAGATAAGTGAACTTGTTCCATATATCGCTATAGCAAGGAGGGGAAAGAAGTCAAATCAGTGAAGGTCTAAACTGGAGAATAGAACTTTGTACATTCTAAGCGTATAAATTGGAGGACATTTAATGTAGGGAACTGGTTCCACAGGTAATGGAGGCTTTCAATGGGCAAGAGAAGATAATGAGTGTTTTAGTCAGCTTTGCATCTCTGTGACTAAAAGACCTGCCAAGAACAACTTAGAGAAGGACAGGTTTACTTTGGTTACAGTTTCAGAGGTTTGGTCCATGGTCAGTCAACTCCATCACTCTGGGCCTGAGGTGAAACAGAACATCGTGGCAGAAGGGCATGGCAGAGGAAAGCAGCTCAGGATATGACAGCCAGGAAGCAGAGAGAGTTCCACTCACCAGGGACAAAATATAAACCCCCAAATCACATTCTCAGTAACCTACTTCCTCCAGCCATACCCTACTTACTTACAGTTACCACTCAGTTAATCCATATTAGTGGATTAATCCATTGTTTAGGTTATTGCTGTCATACACTAATCATTTCACCTTCCAACATTTTTATCTCACATATGAGTTTTGCAGGACACCTCAAATCCAAATCATAACAGTGAGGCAATTCAGAGATCAGTAACACAAGGAAGCCACTACGCCTTCTCAACTAGAAGGAGGAGATGGTGTTGCTGGAGCTGAAGGTATGGGTCATGTGTGTGAAGCTGGAATCATGGCAGGCAGTCAGCGGAAGCTAGAGTCATAGGGGGTGAAACCACTGCCAACAACGCTGCCCTGGGAGAGGGAGGGAGGAGGAGCTGGCTTCTGCCTTCCTCTTCTTTACAGTTTTTGATCTCTCATTGACTGAATCCCTTTGAAACCAGCTGGCATAAGAGTCTTGGAAGCACACTCTTAGATCTCAGCCCCTTGGATGCTTAGTGTAGTCAAGAAAAGATGAAGATGAACCTGAGGGTAAAGGCCCAGGTCTGGCATAGGTGCAGATAGAATCTGGTATATCTGTGCTCATTTTGGCCAGGCCTTGGATCATGAGTATGGTAAGGATTCTTGAAAAGTTGAAGTATTTTTTTTTTCATAGACTCATTCATGAAAAATATTTTGACTCCTGACAATCTACAAGGTGCTTTGAAACTGTAATTTGGTTGCAAACAGACCCAGCACTGCCCCTTAAGCCATGTAGAAAACATGGACAAGTTACCCCACTTCTCTGAGCCTCAGTTTTCCCATTTCCAAAATGATAATGAAATAGAACAAAGAGTTGTGAAGATGAAAGGAGGAAATGAGCATAAAACAACTAGCTCAGTGCCAGGTACATAAGAAAAGCTCAGTCCTGGCCACTCTAAAGTTGTTACCCATAGTTAGTCTTAACTTCATACTCACATGATATCATTTTCAGCAGAAGCTGCTTGAATTTCAAGATTCAGTTTAAATGTCAGCACTCTGATGGGACCTTTCCAGGGTGACCTTTCTATTTGTCCTTCCATGTCACGGGTATGCTTCTATTGGGGTATATGCCATGTTAAACTATGTTTGAGGTTTTTTTTTTTGTTTCACTGAAATATGAACTGCTTGCAGATGGCAGAGTTGGGCTGCTCTCTCCATACCATACCTAGCATAGGACTTGGAAAAGGGTAGGAGCTTAGCAAATGTTTGCAGAATGAATGAAAAAGTAATTGCTATCTTCACTCACCAAACTAAGATGAACAATCTCCCCAGCATGGCAATCTGCCTTCTCTAGCCCCCTCTTCATTATAGACAACTGTGCCTGGTTTCTAAGCCAAACCTGAACAAAGCAGTGAGACTATGACCATTTACTGAATGGCAGATGGGAAAAATAATGAAATATTAGAGTTGGCTAGAGCAAGTTAAGAGAGAGTGGACATCTATTAGATGTCAGTTCAGCTTCTCTTTCCTAGAAAAGACGACCATGAGAGCCACTAGAACTACACAAGAAGACTCGCTGTTAACAGTTTGCTGTCCTGATGGAGGACATGAAACCAAAGTGGGGTCAGTCAGTTTGGGATCATACCAATTATTGGATTCCTTGGTATTTAAGAAAAGAAACATATGAAGAGAAACCAATTGTTTATCAGTAATTGGAGATGTAAGATATAGTGCTGAGAAGCAGTTGGCAGCCATACTTTTACTCCTGGTGATGTAAAGAAAAGTTATTCAGCAGACAGAGGGAAAAATAAAGGAATTGTTCAGAAGTGGAGAGAAGGAAGACTCCATGAGTGTTTGAGTTCCCAATTCAATGGTCCTAGCTGCATTTCTGTGCTTGGAGTCCATGAGTCTCTCTTTCTCTCTCTCTCTCTCACACACACACACATACCACACAAATTCCATAAGTTTCCTTATAGGCTTTCTATACTCCCCATTTAAGCTAGTTCAAGTTTGCTTTCTGTTATGTGTAGACAACAGCATTCTGATCCATGAAGTTTGCAAAAATGAAACAGGGAACAGGAAAGTAATTTGAGACTAAAATATCAATAACCTTGAATGCCAAGACTTAACCTTTGGGTTTTATTGTGTAGGTAATGTGGAGTCTTTGCAAGGTTTTGAGGAGGGAAGTCACAAGAACCTTTTTGTGTTAAACGAAAAGACCCTTGCTGGCACCTAAGCAAGGCATGCCATCCTTATCCTCTGTGTGTGTCAGTTTTTTTCTCACTATAAACAAAATACCTGACAAGAACAACTTAGAGAAGAAGAGGTTTATTTTGACTCAGTTTCAGAGGTTTCAATTCATGGTCGACTGACTCCATTGCTCTGGTCCTCAGGTGCAGCAGAACGTCATGGCATAAAGGAGCAACAGGGAAACTGCTCAGTTCATGGCAGCTGGGAGGGAAGGTGAGAGAGAGGGGAAGAGGAAGAGAGAGAGAGAGAGAGAGAGAGAGAGAGAGAGAGAGAGAGAGAGAGAGAGAGAGAGAGAGAGAGAGAGAATGAACAAAGAACCAGGGACAAGATGTATTCCCCAAGGCCACACCCCCAGTGCGCAGTGATCTGCCTCCTCTAGCTCCCACCTGCTGACAGTTACTACTGAATAATCCATCCAAATTATTAATCCATCAAATGAATTAATCCAGTGATGAGTTTACAGTTCTTATAATCCAGTCTTTTCACCTCTGAACACTGCTGCATTGCCTAACACATGAGCTTTTGAGGACATATTCCTGATCCAAACCTTAACATCCTCCCTGTATCTCAAAGGAAATAGCAGTCCTAGGGCTTGTTTTTCCCGATTCCCTTACAAATGCCTCTGACCCACACGAACACCCCACACACTTTCCCTGACTCTAAGCTGCTTTGGCTTATCGGCACATTGCCTCACAGTGATCTGTTTTCTGTCAAAGAGAGAATTGTCCTCTAGAACCTGCAATCCCCATGGAAAGATGCCAAATGTTCGTTAGCTGTAGAGAGGGTTAATTCAGCACATCAGAAATGGGGCCAAGATTTACAACGTATGCTTGGATTTGCTAAAAAATTCATTCTTCCTGCCTTTTAGGTCTTAAATTTTGAGGTAAGTAAAGATCTGGATTCCCTGGGGAGGAATAAGAGCCTGAGGCCATTAATAAAATGGATGCTGGGAGGCAGTGACAGCTGGAAAGAGCTGGACTAGGGGATCAGAAACCCTGGGCTCAGGCCTACTTCTCATACTTATTTGATCTTAGGCTGAGATGGCCTATTACTCCTTTAAGCATCTCAGTTTTCCCATCTGTAAAATAAGCAAGTTATCCATAGAGTCCTCATGTTTGGTGATTCCATGATCCGAATGTGTCATAGAGGGCAGGGATATGTCCTTGGGGCTAGGCCACAATCCTTGAGGATGGTCTTCAGAAGTATGGCACCCTCATGTCCTGGGCAGATGCTTAGATCAGGCCTGTGATCAGACTTGAAGGAAACTCTCCCAGGACTCACTGTAATGGCCACATGCTAAATATTTGTGGGTTGCCCACTCACGATAAAACCTCAGCAAGGACACAAAAACAATGCCTTGAAGGACCATCTGGACCTTCCAGGAATATCCATCTCCTCCAATACAGCTAAGACCCAATTTGCATTAGTAGCACTGAGGTGTGATTGGCTGTGGCAACAGGTGAGGAAGTGTTTCATTGAGCATAGAACAAGCTAAATCTTCCTGAAGAGTACTACCCACGCTCCCTGGGAAGGTATGGTCTGAGCCACACAGTCTAGTATTAGCTCTTGAAATCTCTTGAATTGTTCTTTCACTTTTTATTTGTGCTCAGTTTATTTGTCTCCTAGCCTCACTTGAATTTCTTGAAGCTCAAGGACAAATGATTATGGGAAACTCTCTTCAGACTTTTAGCTGCTCATGGAAAGTAAAGAGACACAAAACACAGTCCATGACTTTGCAGAACTCGCTTTCCAGAGAGAGATACAGATAACTAGGTAGATGTTTACATAGCGGGACAGAGGGATGTATTCATTGTCTGTTCTTGTACCACACATCACCACAAATGAGCAGCTTCAAATAAACAGCCATTCCTTAGCTAACAGTTCTGTAGGTCGGCAGTCCAGGTTGACTCAGAAGGAATCTCGGCCTAGAGTTCCACCAGGCAAAGATCAGGGCATCGGCTGGGCTGGGCTCTTCATTGGAGGCTCAGGAGAAGACTCCACTTCCAGACCCATTCAGAGCACTGGCAGAAGACAGTCCCTTTGTACCATGGTGGTGCCAAGGCAGAGGCTGCTCACTGTGGTCATCTGTACTCCTCTTCCCTGATGCCCTTCGTCCATCTTCAAGCCAGTCATAGAGGGTCAAGCCGCTCTCAAACTTTGCCTCTTTCCTATCTTCCTTTTCTGCCCCCAGCCTGAGAAAGTGCTGTATTTTAAGGGCTCATGTGATTCCCCCTGACTCACTTGAATATCTTCCCTTTCAAACTTCACTCTTCCTATAATGTCAGGCAGTTATGGAGTGAGATCTCACCATACTCAGGTTCCAGGGCAGAGGTCCTGTGGTCTCAAGGGCCTTTCCTTGAACTTCTGCTATCACCTGGGTGTAAGGGATGTTTCAGAACACAGAGTGATGAGAGTGACACACAGCTCTCATGGGATCATGGATGACTTCTAGGCAGAGGAAAGGCCTGACTAGGCCTTCATCAGGGAGAGAAAGGAGTGAAGGAGATGATTGGGAAGGACAGCTGCAAAAACCTAGCAGCATATGCAAGGCTCTCTCTTCCCCCCAGCATCTAACCCGGTCCTGAGCAGGTGAGCTTCCAACCAGTTTCCTGGTGAATTAACTGATTGATTTAAGTTGTTGTAACGGTTAAATAACATAATATGAAGTCCTTAGTGCTTGGAACAAACATGATGATTAATACGTATAGTTAATATCATATGACTAAAAATAGGAAACTCTTGCAAATAGATCTAGAACATTTATTCATCCATTTTCAGATATTTATTAAGAACAGACCAAAAGCCAGTGTGAGGTGCTGGGAATGTGGTGGAGAATGAAGTGGTCCACTCTGACCTCAGGGAGTTTATTCTCCAGCAAGGGAGACAGACAAGCACACAGGCATTGGTGACAACTGCTCTGGGTGCAGTGACAGTTCAGATGCCACTCTGCTCACGTCTCTAGTCTTCAAAACATTGTTTTCTTTGTGTCCTCCTAATTACAAGCATACACATTTTTTCTAGGTCAACATTCTTCTCTACTCCTCCTCTCTCTCTCTCTCTCTCTCTCTCTCTCTCACTCTCTCTCTCTCTCTTCGTGCCTGCTTCCCCATTGATTTGAGCACCATAAGGGCAGGGACTCATAAGTGCCTATTCACTGCAGTGTCCCCAGTGCCTAGCACAATGCCTGGCCCATGGCAGACCTCAGTAAATGAGCATTCAATCCATGAACTTAGCTTCTATTTTCTTATTTGAAACAAACCCACCCATTTATTTTATGTTAAATAAACATTTGCATAACACCTGTTACATGCCAGTAAGTAAGCAACAGAGCCAAGATTCAAAGCCAGACAGTCTGCTGTGCGTGACACGGGTTAGGGTCCAGCTTCAAACCTCACTGCACAGCTCTGTAACTAATACTCCTAACAATAATAGCACAACAAAAGCAATAACCACAACCATTTATTGATTACTGTAGCACAGTTCCCGAAATGAATTTGTAGCACCAATTCCTACAACAATGCTGGGAGTAAAAATTATTATCTTCATTTCGTAGATAAGGAATCTGCCTCTCAGAGAAGTTGCTTTACTTGCATACGGCCACAGGGCCAGCGTGCAGCAGAGGTAGGACCCAAACCCCAGTCTGAGTCCAAGACTTGGCCTTTTGGGTGATTTAGTGCTTGGACCCATTGCTCTCACTGAACAGTTTCTTTCTTTTCTTTTCCAGTGCCTCCCTACCTTTGCATCTATGGAATCATCACCTCAGACACAATGTTCAGGGGAATATCAGAATGTTAGCATCACAGATACAAACAACTTAAACTAGTTCACAATGGCTTAATAAGGATCCTTTTTCCTGTGTAAATCAGCTCCTATCCTATTTCTTCTTCGTCCCCACTCCCAGGGCTGCAGTCCCACTCATATAACAATAGAACTGTATGTTTCCAGAGCATTACAGAGAGTCTGAGCTACTTCATCAGCTTGCTCTCCATTTATAGGATTTTCCCTTAAATTCTTTCCATGTGATCCAAGAGAGGACTCTGAACACACATGCATAAAGTATGTATGGACATCTCCAAGAGCAAACCAGGCAGGAGGAGCTGTTTTATTCATCCTGTGCCACAGCACCCAACACAGGACCTAGCACACAGAAATTGTTCAGTGGATAAGTTTTGGATAAATGAAGAGGGGAACCAGTAAATGAAAATGTGCATTCCCAGGATTTGGCAACGAGGTCAAGTCTGGAAGGAGGCGCATGGTGTGGCAGAACTTGGTAAAGTGAAGCATGTGGGAATTGTGTTTCTCCAATCATCTGCACTGAAGGCCCAGATCCTTGTCACCTTTCTCATCAACCAAGAATTAATGCTAGCCTATGCTTCCTGCCCCTGGTGACCCACGTCTGAATACAGCAGCATCCTACTAGCCTGCATGCCATACAAAGAGATGAGGCCTCTGGCTGTGTACTGAGGAATCATGGCAATGCCAGATTGCCGAAAAGGATTTCTACGAGCTCACCCTCAATTGCTAAACTCATCATCAACTATAAACAAAGAGTTCACAGTCTGGATTACATCCTCAAATCACACCCTGAGTGGCGCTATTTTATGGGATCAAATCAGACTCAGCAGGGCTAGAGTCTTACTCAGTGCATATGCTTGGGATATATTGCTTAAACTCTCAAAACCTCCTAAGTGTTCTCATCTATAAAATTAGAAAAATAGCACTACCTCCCTTCTTTATGGGTTTGGGATGAGGATCAAATGGAACCACTCATTCAGTATCCATCCAACAAACATTTTTTAAGCTTCTGCTATGATAAATACCCTTTTTAAAAAAAAAATGGAAGAAAATGTAGAGAACAAAACAGACAAAAATCCCTGTTGTCATGGAGCTTGGTTTTGGTGAGATGCTCTGTATAATAAGGTAGCTTAGTGCCTAGTGGCCACCAGCTGCTTGTTATTTGGCACTTCACTTTACTGAAAGTCAGTTCAATAAAATGGAGCAAAAATAACACCTCCTTCCATTGTTTTTGAAGATTCTCAGTGAGATCAGCGAGGTGGTCACTTGCTGTGATGGTAAATACAACTCCATGTTAAGCACAAAGAATCACGTTTCTGGATCTTGAGGCTCAGAGTTGTGGAATCTGTTCCTGATGTTGGGAGGTTAGAGGTCATGGAGAGCTTCCATCTGAAGTAAAAGGGGACATGCAAGCCAAAGGATCAAACAGAGTCTCAGGAACCACCTAGAAGCCAATATTTAAAGCCAGATGGATGAATAACTGAACAAACAGAAAAGCACCTCAGAAGGAATCAGCCATCGAATAGAACCAGAGTTTTAGAATCTGGCAGAAAACAAGGACAGACAGACCATGTGGCTTGTGGCCTACTTTACATGCTCACTGGGGCATGGTATTTGGGCATGAGGCAAAGTTTAGTGGGATGAGGTAAAACAGACACCACACCCAAGAACAGAAGACTCCACCTCTAATCAGTTTCACAGAGTAAGATTAAAGACTAGAAATAAGCAGATACTGAGTAATCACAAAAAGTCAAGAATGGAAAATGAGGCAAAGGAAAATGAGGGCACAAGGTTAGGATTTGTGCTGGATGCTATGGTCTGAATGCTTGTGTACCACCCTCCAAATTGACCTGGTGAAATCCTGATCACAGTGTGATGGCATTTAAAGGTGGGCTCTTATTTTTTATTTATTTATTTATTTATTTATATTTTTAAATTTATTTTTATTGTAAACAAATGGGATACATGTTGTTTCTGTTTGTACATGGAGTAACAGCATACCATTTGCATATTCATAGAGTAATGATGTTTGATTCATTCTGTTATTTTTTCCTTCCCCCCCACCCCTCCCACCCCTCTTTTCCCTCTATACAGTCCCTCCTTCCTCCATTCTTGCCCCCCTCCCACCCCCCATTACGTGTCATCATCCGCTTATCAGTGAGATCATTCGTCTTTTGGATTTTTGAGATTGGCTTATCTCACTTAACATGATATTCTCCAATTTCATCCATTTGCCTGCAAATGCCATAATTTTATTATTCTTTATAGTTGAGTAATATTCCATTGTATATATATACCACAGTTTCTTTATCCATTCATCAATTGAAGGGCATCTAGGTTGGTTCCACAATCTGGCTATTGTGAATTGAGCAGCTATGAACATTGATGTGGCTGTATCTCTGTAGTATGCTGATTTTAAGTCCTTTGGGTATAGGCCAAGGAGTGGGATAGCTGGGTCAAATGGTGGGTCCATTCCAAGTTTTCTAAGTAATCTCCACACTGCTTTCCAGATAAAGGTGGGTTTTTAAAATTTTTGCTTCTTTTTAGTTATGTATGACATCAGGGCACATTTTGACATAAGCACAAAGGCAATGGAATATAATTTGCTCTAATTCAGTCCCCAGCACTTCCCTCTCCCCTTTCCCTCCCCCTGTGCCCATCCCTCTACTCTAGTGACCTTTCTGCAATTTGTTTATAGGTTTTTTTCTTTTCTTTTTTTTTTTATAAATTGGTGTTTTGTGGATACACTTGATGTTGGGATTCACTGTACTATATTCATGTATGTACATATGAGAGTTCAGTCAGATTCATTCCATCCTTCTTCCCTTTTCCCACCCGTCCTTCCTCCCTTAGTCTCCTTTGTCTACTCTACTGATCTTTCTTCTATTTTGATGAAATTACCTCTCCCTTGTTTAACTTTCTCTCTTTCTGCTCCCCGCCTTTCTGGATTAGAAAACAAATGACATTTGACTTTTGGGGACGTGTTTATTTCATTTGGCATGATAGTCTCCAGTTCCATCCATTTATGGGCAAATGCCATAATTCCATTCTGTTTTTTAATGACTGAGTAATACTCCATTGTATATATATACCACATTTTCTTTATCCATTCATTTGTTGAAGGGCACCTAGGGCATTTCCATAGTTTGGCTATTGTGAATTGAATTGCTGTAACATTGATGTGGCTGTATCACTGTAGTATGCTGATTTTAGATCTTTTGGATATATATTAAGAAGTGAGATAGCTGGATCATATGGTGGTTCCATTCCTAGTTTTTTGAGGAATCTCCATATTGCTTTCCAGAGTGATTGAGCTAATTCATAGTCCCACCAATAATGTATGAGTGTACATTTCCCCCACATCCTCACCAACATTTTTTGAGAGGTAATTAGGTCATGAGGATGGAATCCTCATGATGTCATTAGTGTCCTTATACGAATATAAGAAAATTCTCTCTGTCTGTGTCTATCTCTGCTTTTCTGTTTTCTTTTTGTTTTTTCCTCTCTACCACCACATAAGGACACAATACAAGAATCAGCCATCCACAAACTAGGAAGAAGGCCCTCACCAGGAGTCGATTTGACTGTCACTCTGATCTTGAACTTCTAGCCTCCAGACCCTGAGAAACAAATGTTTGCTGTTGAAGCCCCCGGGGGCTCTGCTCTTCTGTTATGGCAGCCCAAATGGACTAAGTCAGTGGGTAATTTCTCCTAGGCCCTTCAGAGCTGCTCTCTACTGTTTTTCGCCCTGTTCTTTGCCCAGGGAGGCAAACAACTCAGAGAGAAAATGATGTCTTAGCCTCTGGCTTCTGAATGAGTTCAGTCAGTGGGTGGGTGCAGGCAGGAGACTGGAGAAAGGGAAAAGAGGGGGGTAAGGGATTTTGTTCCCCTCTGTTCCTTCAGGCCACTGTGAGATATCTGTCTCCCTCAGCCACAGGTCTCTGACCCTGTCATCCTCTCAGGATTCTGGTAACCACTCCTTCCTCTGGTTCCTGAAACCTGGAGATGTCAGGCAGCCCCACCTGTTACTAGCCCCAGAATGCCGCACTTCCCCTGTGCTTTCCTTATACTCTGCCATAACTTTGTAAATAGTCCTGTTACCCTAATTGAGTATACCATCTGTTTGCTGCTGGTTCCCTGAGAAATGCAGAAGCTTTAGGGCTTATGTCCAAAGCTCTGTCTTATTGGTTTCTGTTTGTATAAACTACGCATGGGTCGGCCTAATTTAAAGAGGCAGTGCTAGGAAAATTCACCTCAGAGAATAGGGAAGGCTGAACTCAGGACTTGGAAGTAGCAGATGGGGATAGGCAGCTTTCCGAGTGCCATGTCTGTGAACTTCCTCAGTCTTCATTGAGTAGAAAAATGCCATTTCACAAATCAAGGAAGTGACGACAGGGAGGTCCAGTGACCTGCCTGAGATCACGAGTAGTAAGTGGCTGCAGCTGGAGTGGTCTCATGGCAGCGCTGCGTCCATGGTCTTAACCATCACGGGACTCTACTTTCTGAACAAGCATTCTTCATTTTCAAGTGCTAGGCCTGTCCTTTCCTCAGCCCCTTTCTGAGTCTGAAGATTGCAAATGGCACCCTTTGCCTTGACACCAGCGCCTTAATTAACTTGAGCATATTTTTAACCTCCTGCTTCCGTTTGAGTTCTTATAGGTTCCAGGATGTTTTAGATTCATCCAAGGGTTAAAAACCCAGCCAGAGGCTCCACAGCTCATGAATGGTGGAGGCTGGATTGAAGCTCAGCTCTTCCTAAGCTTTTTATTTTTTTCTCATAAACCTTGGGAATTCCCCGAGGCCTATTTCACGGCTTCATCCTGCTACTACTTCATGGTAGAAGCCTGTTAACCCATTTTGCCCCAGACATGAAACACCTAAAAAAAGTTTAAATATGGTATGAAATATATACTTGTATAATATGCAATATAGTTAGAAGAGTATAATTATTTTATAATAGAAAATATACAATATTAATTAATATAATAATATGTAAATTCTAGATCATGATTTTCAACTCCTTGTAATGCCCCCATGTCAAATTCATTGAAGAATTGAAAATTTAGAACTTGGCATAAATATTTGCTGAATGAATTTTTCGACATATCCTTTAAAATTCAGAGCTTATTAGAGTATATGGAGGAAAACCACATTACTTTCTGTATATGCTTTTCTTTTGTTGGACCCCATCACTATGGTAACATCAGATCTGCCTTTGGGCATAACCCGATCCTCCAGTGCCATAGTCCTTTCTTAGGAACCATGCACAGAGCAGGAATTATGCTTGCTTGGTTGCTTGGTGGCTCCTTGCCTTCATCTGTAAGTACACTAGTCTTCTTGTCTAGTGATGGCCAGGACTTCTGTCTGACTGGGGTAGTTCTTTGTTGCCTTTATCTTACATGAATACTGGAAGTGGGCTCTTATTACAATAAGTCACAACTGGGTTTGAATCCCTGCTTTGCTATTTAATTGTGCGTGTGAATTGCCTGACCTCAATAAGTTTTAATGTTTTAACTATAAAATGAGTATAATAAGAGTAGTCATTTCATGAGGTTGTTGTGAAAATTAAGAGATAATGTATATTTGTCAGTCCAGGTCTTCTAGGAAACACATGTCAATGCAAAGTTAGATGTGCAGGAAACTTATTGGGGTGACACCTGTGAAAGACTAAGAGGAAAGGAAGCAAGAGTCCCCAGGGACAGCTGCAGACCACGATGCAGGCCTGGCACTGTGGAAGAAGAGGGTGAAGGGATGAATTAGGTAGAAAGTGTCCCAGATTCTGGTTCAGTTCTAAAGAAGTCTCAGTCAAGCCAATGGGGAGCTCTGACACCAAGATTACCCATGAAGATTTTTACACTGGACAGAAATGGCCAGGTCCTAGTATTGTCACTGTGTCCAATCTTTGTTTAGAACTCCCAGAGAGTAGAAAAACCTTCACAGCTAACACTGTGGGTAAAATTCCCAGCTAGACTGCCCACCTCATTGTTCCTTTAAATTAGGAGCTGAAGGAATGAAAACAAGTGTAATTATGCCTTGCACTATAGTTAACCATGTGCTTGTGTGGATCAGAGAGAAATTATTCACTGGACATTTCTTAAAATGGGCAAGATAGATCTTATTGGAGCTACTGTGGGTAGGGGAGAGAGATTTCTTGGTGGAAGTGGGATCAATTGCAAATACTGAAAAGATAGCTAGGGATATGCAGTCAATGAGCACAGTGAGGGGGCAATGAATGGAGAATTGCTAAGAGGGGTTCAGTAGATATCAAGAATGGACTGGGTGCAGTGGTGCATGCTTGTAATTTCAGTGGCTCAGGAGGCTTAGTCAAGAGGATGGTGAGTTCAAAGCCAGCTTCAGCAACGGCAAGGCACTAAGCAACTCAGTGAGTCCCTGTCTCTAAATAAAATACAAAATGGGGTTGTGGAGGTGACTCAGAGGTTGAGTGTCCCTAGATGTCAAGGGCAAAGAGTGAAGAACTTGATCAGATATCAAGGGTGGAGGGAATTATCACTAAATTGACAAAGTAGAATTATTTTCTAAAACTTGGCTTGGAAAGGCAAAGGCAGCCCCAAGTTTCAAGCCAAGTCAAGTAGAGGACTCAAGGGAACCTGACTAAAGTTCAGTCAAGGACAGAGTGTTTGTCATCTGTCACTTCTCCTAGATGGAGGGAACCTCAATAGGAGTCATGACAGGGTCAGCTTTTTAGCCAACTTCTGTTTGTCCACCAGTACCTGATGCACACAGGAACGTTCACAGAAGGATGGCATGAAGGGCATTAATGCATGCAATTGCTTTGCTCACTGCGCTAAACCCGATGGTCAGGAGTAGCACCTGTTGTACCTGGAAGACATCTGTAGGGGGTCCTCCAGTGCCTCCTGAGCCTCTCTTTGAACTCAGGGTCTGACAACTGGGAAGATTGTCTATATAGGACACCTGGAAGCCACTCAGGCTTGGGTGGAGTCATCTGGAATGACACATTGTCCGCAATATGTTCTCAAGAGGTTCAGGCAAAGGTATTGCTGAATCAGGAGGAGGCCAAAGCTCTCACTTTCAAATCTTAATTCAACTTTAACTGCTCAGTGAGCAATTCAGAGAGTCCACACACTGTACCGTCCTTTAATGTTGTCCTATAGGGATCATGAAACTCTTTTTTTTTTTTTCTTTTTTCTTTTTTGTGGTGCTGGGAATCGAACCCACGGCTTTGTGCTTGCAAGGCAAGCACTTTACTGAAACTCTTAACTTTCCACAAAATCTGGCACCCATGACAACCCAGCTTTGTTTTAACTCTTCTTCTGTATCAAAACTAGTAATTTTTTGTATATGCACTTCCAATTTATATTTGGAGAAACAGATGTTCAGAGAGGGCACAGGTCATCCTCAAGGCTAGACACTGGACATTAACTCCTGACCCCAGCCCCTTATTGCATTCTGTCATTCTCTTTGGATTCTCTCATTCATGTTCTCTCTTGTGTTCTCTCTCTCTCTCTCTCTCTCTCTCTTTTTCTCTCCCCTCCCCACTTCCTCTGTCATATTTAATAGACTGATTATGATCAGCCAACTAATCATTTGACTAATTGCCTTGATTCAAATTGTTTTGGGGAAAAAGGCACATTACTTTTGAAATCAAGGCATTGGGAATAATTAAGAAGCAAGATCTGGACAGGGATTACCAAGATTCAAATTTCTCTAGCTGTCTGACAGTTCAACAACCTGCTTATTCATTAGTCTACAGTGTGAGCTTCCCTTCCCCATCTTTGCTGAGCTGGTACCTTTGAAGTGCATTGTGTCTCCTGGAGTTCCAGGTCTGCTCCTGTCCATCTGTCTACAGATCTTAGAAGGTGCTCAGAGCATTTATTAAAGCAGCCATTAGTACTCCTGAGTCAATTATAGGACCTTCATTATCATTGGGAAAGAAGCCTATTGCAGGGTAATCTTTACTCATTACATTCCAAGATTAAAGAATGGACTTACTTATAATAAGGAAAATAGCAAAGGACAGAAGAAAGCAGTGGACCTAGCCTTGGAAATCCTGGGTTTGAAGATATGCCATAGTTTTTAGTGGCTATATCACCTAGGACAAGGTACTAGACCCAAGGAGCTTTAGATCCTTGATTTGTTAAAACAAAACAAAACAAAACAAAAAAAACAAGGAAGGGTTGAGAGTAAGGCTTATCACTATCCTGCTTCCAGCCCCACCCCTTCCAGTCACCCATAAGAATAGGGAGCTCAATATCTGAACACACCTGAAAAATGTGTGGTGATATAGTTGGCAAAATCTGCTCCATTAAGATGCAAGCACCCCATGTGGGGTGATATACTAAATGTCAACTATTTCAGGCCCCAAACATTAATCTTCCACAATCTGTAACATAACTCACTAAGCCTTTCCACAATCCCACTTTAGCTAGGAAAAACACCATGAGACTGATCCTGTACCTATATTTGCTGCGTGCTTTAGGTGACATTATCTCAAATCATTACAATACCCTGCAAAGAAATAATATCATCTGTGTTTTCCAGCTAAGAAAACTAATGCTCAAAGAGTCTCTTAAGCTAAATAATCTCTTTTCTATTATCAACATTTTTCTTTCCTCTTCATTCAATTTCAGTCTCTCCCATCTCACACTGCATGTCAATTACCCATTCATTCACCTGACTGACTACAAGACCTCCAAGGTTCTCCTTGAAGTTGTGCACATACTAGATACTCAATAGAGACTTGTGAAATGAAAGGTGGGATGACTGCTCTTTCTTCAAGAGATTTGACCAGGCAGACCTGGGAATATGAAGAATACCTAAGACTCACAATTGGAAGTAGGTCCTTATCTAGGTGGTAAAGGAGGATGCCTCCTATTGGGCAAGACCCACAGACAAGTGGTCTAGAGCTTCCTGAACAGAAGGATGCCCAAAAGCTAGCTAACTAGTGGATTGCTGATCCCTGTGAGGGGTGATTTGAAGACCAGATGCAAACAAACAAGGGAATCCTTGGGTTGTTGGGGCAACTGGATGCTGAGTGGGTCTGTTGGAGTTTCTCTTGCTTGAGATCCAGATGCATTCTGGGAAATGGGAGCTTGTCTAGGCCTGTAGGTGGAAGTCAGGTGCCTCAACTGTGGGAACCAGAGGGAGGAGGTAAGTTGTTTCTCCTGGCTCTGGACCTCAGTGATACAGGCAGTGTTTTGATGTCAGGTGTTATGTCCCCACCTTTAAGTCTCATTTAAGAAGAATCATTGAAGGACAACTAGATCCATGTAAAGGAATGGGTGTCTAATCATGTGCTTTTCAGATGTTTGGTTAAAAAGATGAGAACAATCCCTTGTGAGGCCAGGCCCTCCCAGCAATATCCATACCACATTTACCTAGGTAGGTCGAGCTCTGTGCCACCGTGTGCGGCAGCCCTGAACCTCACTCTGGAAGGAAAAAGTCACTGGAATGCCACCCCTTATGCACACTGAACAGAACTGGCACTGCAAAATGAGCTGGTTCTTCCTAGGAGTCTCCTTTCTCCTGCACGGGGCTAGGTCCCTATCATTGTTGAAGGAACAGGTCCCACGGGCTGACTCTTTGATGTTCTCCCTGATGGCTCCTGCCCCCCACACTTACCCACTCCTCTCTTTTTTGTGTCCCCATTGTACCACATTTGCCTCAGCCCCACTCTGAGGGGGTCCCTGGTCACCCCGTGACTCCGTTCCCAGCAGCTGTTCCTCAGCACTCGTGCCCTGGCACTGCGTTTCACCCCCACAGACACACACAGCAAGCGCGCCTTGCCCTCAGGGAGCTGCCGCACCCTTCCTAGGAACGGCTGTGCTGCTCCATCCATCTGGAAGGCTTCCCTCCACACTCTTTTTTTTCTTCCTGGCTAACTTTCAGGAATATTTCAAGACAGTTCTGGCCTGAGGCAGAGAAGATGGCCCTCTGATTCTGCAGCATGGTCCAAGCCCCTGGAGTGCCACCCGGATGTAGTGAAACTCCAGGAATACCTGTTGTGCGTGCCAATGAATGAATCTCCTCCAGGAGACGTTGTCTTGGACCCTCATCCCCTGATCTAGTTAGGTGTCAGTCCTCTCTGTCCTGTGGGATCCCATGCCTCTCCTCGCCCCGTCTTATGTTGGGAAGTGTCTGCATCTCTGTCTGTGGACTCCTCTGCCCTCTCCCCTTCAGGCTGGATTCTAAACTTCTCAAGGGCAGGAGCTGGGATTCACTCAACTTTAGGTTGTCAGTGTCCAGCCAGGTACTGACCTGCAGGAGCCCCTGAACAAATGCTAAATAATAAACAATGGAAGTGAATGAGACGATTTCTACTCTGAAGACACTGCCTTATGGTAATTTTCTCTTCCTGTTTCACTGGATTTAGAGTTATCAGTGCCCACATAGGGCCCAGTGGGTTCTCAATAAAGAGTTATCATTGGATCTGTAAGATAGACTGCCTTTATTGGTGGAGAGAATACTAGTTGAGCAGTCAGTCTCTGGTTTTGACTCTGCAACTGGTGAACTTGGGAGAGTCAGAGAGATTCTTTGAAACTCAGTCTTCTAATCTGCCAAATGAGCATAAAAATTTTCTCCTCTCTTAGCTTGGTTTGCCCATCAGTATGCACTTGACAAGGACTTGGGTTATGTAGTTTATTTGGGAGGTGATCCTGGGAAATACTAGTGTGGGAATGGGGAAGGAGAGACAGGGCAAAGAAACAAGTCGATGGCGTGTATGTTAATGATGGGGCAGCTGTGGATAGCAGGCCTAATCCTGTGGGGGCCTAATCCTGCATGAGCCACTCTGAGAAACCCTGCAAAACCAGCCTCAGGACTTGAGAGAGGAACTGGAAGCTGGAGGTCTGGTCCATGTACCCTCATTCCTCTCTGGTTGAATTTCATCCCTCCCAGTTCTGCTGCCAAGCAAACTCCAGTAGATGCTGCAGCGGCGCTCAGGCAGAGGGGCAGTGAGATGCATGGCTTGAGATGAGAAGCTGCTAGTATGCCGGAAACCATCTGTCTTAGATGCAAGTGGGCTCCAAGGTGGGCCGAGGGGAACGGGGTGCAACGTAGATAGCATCTACCCACCAATTCAAAGTGTCCCTTATTATCTACTGGATTCTTAGCAGGGAAGACACTTTGTTACCCTGACACCCTATGAAATGTCAGGTATTTAAAATGTACTATTTTCTTCCATGTCAGCATCCTCTCTAAAACCTAACCTTGACCCTTCTCGTCCTTCCTCTCCTCTCTCCTCCCACAGTGGACTAAGTGGAATCATCCTAATCAAACCCAGGTTATCTTGCTCCTGAAGGATCCTGAAAGAAGCCACAGAGCTCCCGCGACACTCATTATTTTTGCAGGAGAATTGGAGACCTCCAGTAACGAGGGCTCACTTGAGCTCTTCTCTCCTCCTGTCAGGGAGCCCGCTCCTCCTTTCCCACCCTGTCACCCACAGGAGCTAGCCCTGACCAGTGCATGGGTGCCCTGGCAGGGTGGCTTCTTTCCTTCACAGGGAGAGTGCTACTGTGGGAGTGCTCCTGTCACACACACGCACCCCCCACGGAGACGTGACTGGGACTCCAGAAACACCCTCATTATGGAGCTTTCCCTGCATGTCAGCTCCACCGCAAGGACACCTCAGATTCCGTCTTATAATGAGCTTCCCGTGCTGCTTGTTCAGGGCGCTCTTTGCACCTTGGTGATTTCGAGATGTTTCTTTTAGCAAAATCAGTTTTTGGTTTGGAGTCTACAATGAAATATTCCAAGAATAGAGAGGCTCGGGGAATGGCTGACCTACCTGATATAACTTTTTTGGTAATTACAATGAATTGATCTTTTTGAAAAAGGAAACTTTTAAATATTCATGTGCTGTGATCCAGTGACTTTATTTCCTGGCATATCGTAAGGAAATGCTCATGTATAAGATGCTTTACATTGAGAGATGTTTATCAGAAAATTATTTGTAAGTGGAATGATGGCTAACAGTAGGGGAGTAGCTGAATCTTATGTAAAAGTGTGGAAAAAATTGTGCTACCACCATGTTTAGGGAAAATAGGGATTTTAATATTGTATGTGTGGCACAGTCATTCCAGTGAAAATCAACGAAATTAAAATAGAGCCTAATAATGAATTTAATATCAAAATATTAATGGTGGGTACATTAGGGTGTGCTTTGATCATGGGAGATTTTTTCCTCTCTTGACTTACTTGTATTTTTATGTTGAGCAGACATTTCGATTCAAAGAGAATTTAATTTTTCAATGTTACATAAATATATATGTGTCCAAAATTGAGTAAATATTACCTTTGTGATTGAGTAAACATATATATATATATGAAAATACAATGGAAGGGAATGCAAAAAGGATCATGGCTATTGTGAAAAAAAGGCAGTGACTCCCTATCCCATCAGAATCCCCTGGAGACTGACTAACAAGGGATCTCTGGTTTCACCCTCAGAGATTCAGCAAGTCAGGCGAGGTCCTGGGATCTCTAATGCTAACAAGTTTCTGGCAGTTTGAATACAATTTATCCATAAAGCAGCATCAGACAGTCACTGTTCTTTGAGGACTTGGAGATCTTTTTCTATTTCATAAATGTTTTGTACTACTGCCAAATTATTTTCAAAATTATAAAATAGCAAAAGCGTGTTTGAATCTAAGTGTTCAGTTATATGAAATGGCCTTCTTCCCATTTTGTAATCTGCTCTTGTAACATTAAGAATTTCTCCCCCTCTTTCATAACCACATTTAGGATTACATATTATTCTGCCTAGTGTATACACTGCAACTCATTAACCATTCTTCAGCTTTAGATGAAGTATCACAGGAGGATGATGGAAGAAATTAGGAGTTTTCATTTTAAGAGCAAAGGCATTTAAATATAGGTGATGTACTTCTAGGGAAGAGAATTTGTTTCTTGTGGTCCCCACAGGTGGAACCATGACCAGTGAGTGGAAATTGTCATTAGACAAATCCTGATGGCTTTCAAAGCTGCACTTGGCACTACTTAGCCAAGATGTTTTAAGCAGTGTCTAAAGTGTCAAATATTTTCGATTATTCCTGACAGCTCTAGAGTCTTTCCAGACCTTCTGTGTTCTGGAATCATGATATTTCCCTCCCTTCCTTACCCAGAATGCATGGCTGCTCAGTCTGGGCAAGCCTATTTGCAAGGCTAATATAATCAAAATTTTACTAAACTGATTGTGGTTTATTCCAAACAGTGCCTAATTCAAAGCAACAGCTCATCCCCAGCTGAGTTGGGCCCTATTGTTCTTGGGTAAAAATAAATAAATAAATAAGCAAATGCAATATATGAAAATCCAAACATAAGCAAATAAATTAGGGGGATAATTATTTGCAGAACAAAAGGATTCCCCACAGGGCTCCTTTAAATTGTGAGCCCTCCAACAGCATTTACAGTGTAATTAAATTAACCAAAATGTGGTTAACACCCAACTTGCAGTAGTCTCTTTCTCAGAACTTGCCTAGTTTCCTCTTCTCCTTAGAAGCCAACTCCTGATCTCAGTCCTGCCCAGGGACTTGGGCTCTGACCTCCCTTATGAAGATTTCATCTGTCCACCATGTGTGGGTGTCATGTCACTGTTTTCTGTTTTAGGCTTCACCTTTTGGGCTTCAGTTCTGATGACTGGGCTCTAGTGTTGGCCTCTAAAGAGTCTGAGTTATTGTCCTGCTGCTGTGTTTAGGATCAGGCCTGGTTTTGCTCTTACCCATTCTGCTCATCTCCATAGACTACATTGTGTTGGTCAGGGTCTAAGCAGGGCCATTACTAACTGCTGGAAGAACAAAAAAGCCAAGAACGGTCAAGTGAGGCACCCCAGAAATTGGCAACAGCAGGAAACAGTTACTGTTCCTACACATGGCTAGTGAAGAGTGGAGGAAGTTAATTCCCAGAGCTTGCTCCTGGGCTCTGTTTTCTTTGCTGTCCTCCACCCCTTATTCCTCTTCCTTAAGTCTCCAGTTCCTGGACTGGCACCAGTTAGGGCTTTTAACCACCTCTCAGCTTCCCTCACTGATATTTCATGACCATTCTCAGGGTAGACAACATTCTTGATAAAATGAATTTTCTTGGATTGTAATGAAAAAGTGTTACTCTCTTGCTATGGCTGCATCTTAGTGCAATGCTTATAACAGAAAGGGATTAATTTTGTGACATTTTCAATGCCTTTTTTTTTCCCCATAAGAGACTCAAATAAACACAAATTTCAAAAATATCTTAGTTCTGGGAAAACCAAATTTCATGGTTTACCTTCCTCCATTTCCCAATCTTTAAGCTGCAGTTTCCTGACCTATAAAATGGGAGGCCAAATTTCTCCTTGCTCAACTCACAAGGTGATGATGAGGATTAAGCGAGGTCACCGAAGGAATAACAGGACTTGCTGACCACGTGACAGGCTTGCACGCTGAATTCTTACCAGAGATCTATTGAGCAATTGCTTTGATTATTCTTATTTTACCCATGAGAATATGAGGCACAGGCATATGATGATGATAATGATGATGGTGATGATGACTTTTGTCCAAGGTTTACAGAGTTAATAAAAGGCAGAGTCAGAATTTGAAATCAAAGCAATCTGAATCTAGAGTCAACAAGAGGTAGCCATCCCTCTGGACCTCAGGTTCTGTGTAGGCTCTTTCTATTCTAAATTTTTGCAATGGTAAACAATATAGGTTTCAATGTTACAGTGGGAGGCAAGAGACAAATGTATATATAGTAGCCCAGAAATCTCATGGATCCTTCCTTCCTCCCAGATGTTGAAATAAATTTGGTCAATCCTACGAGTTTTAAGGTCATACCATTTTGGTGCCTCCCCCAGAATTTGAGACCTGAACTTAACTGAAATCAGGACCACCATTCCCCATCTCCTGTTCTTCTGCTATCTTGAAGCTAGCACCTGTAAGCCAGAGCTCAGAACTCCACCCTGTAGCTTTACACAGTCCCCAGCACATCATACTTGTAGATTTCCTGAAGATATTTGAGCCACAATGTGTAGTCACATAATGGAGAATAAGACCTCTATCCATGGCCATTGGTAGCACATGCCACACCTTTGTGCAAATTAGAAAAAGGCCCCCAACCACTCCATCTTCAGGACCAATTAGGAAAAGACCCTCTTGAGGAAGACAAATATTACAAAAGCCCACTCTTGCCCCTTAATTGCCCCCATCCAGTTCAGAGTTTAATGTGCAGGGCTGTATGCATTGGCTTGGTCTCTGCCAACTTGGTAACCCTTACTTCCTTGATTTCTCTCCTTGCCAGTTCTCTTCAATTGACACAACCTTCCTACTTATTTCCAACAACTAAGCATCTCCATCTACTATGCTTAGGCCCTTGACAAACATATCCCAGGAATCCTTCTTCCTTCTGAGCATGGCCCATTCCTATCCATTTTCCTACATTACCCTGAGTTATCAGAGCAGTCACTTTTTTTTTTTTTTTTCCTAAACCAAGCTTTGTTTGCTCAGTCAATTTCATTTCTAAATGTGACCCTTTCTTCTATAAGCCCCATTGGGGACCAAACCATAAATGATGCAGAATGTAGGGGAGAGGTAGAGGGCTTTAATCTCATCCTTGAGCCCGTGGACTCATGCCTCCCTCCCTGCAGAGAGCTGCTTGACTCTGCCTCCAGGAAACATATGGCCAGACAGGCTCCGGGTATGTAGCAGATGAAGGTAGTCCTAGGAAGTCCTGTGTATCACAATCAGTCTTTGGTAGGCAAAACGACAAATGTACAGTCCCTAGAAATGTTCAGCAGAAGGATTTAATCCTCCTGCAATAATTATGCTCATCCATCTCTAGCTCTGGCCCCTGAGAAGTCTCAGCAGGTGTGTGAGATACCATGCACAGTATCTTTTTTTTAAATTTATTTTTATTGTAAACAAATGGGATACATCTTGTTTCTCTGTTTGTACATGAAGTAGAGGCATACCATTTGTGTAATCATATGTTTACATAGGGTAATGGTGTTAGATTCATTCTGTTATTTTTTCCTCCCCCCACCCCTCTTTTCCCTCTATACAGTCCCTCCTTCCTCCATTCTTGCTTCCCTCCCAACCCCCATTATATGTCATTATCTGCTTATCAGCGAGATCATCCGTCCTTTGTTTTTTTAAGATTGGCTTATCTCACTTTAGCATGATATTCTCCAATTTTATCCATTTGCCTGCAAATGCCATAATTTTATTCTTTAAGGCTGAGTAATATTCCATTGTATATATATATACACCACAGTTTCTTTATCCATTCATCAACTGAAGGGCATCTAGGTTGGTTCCACAATCTGGCTATTGCCATGCACAGTATCTTTAAGGTGCACAGGCATGGGCACTACTGTGGTACCACAGATCAGAGTTAAAAGATAACTAAACCACTGGTCTTCAAAGATTTGAACTGTGTACCCCTATTAGTAAGACTTTTTTTGTGAAAACACCCCAATATATGCATGTTTATTTATTTATTATACATATAGAAGGTCACTGACTTAACGAGTATTTGATATATATATATTTTTTTACTTTTATGGTGGTGCAGCAGAAACTACTTACATTTTTAAATCTTGATCTTTTCCTGGACTTAGCAATATGTGGTACAACCAATTTTGTAATTCTGGGCTGTGGTAGTGAGCAGCAGGTCCCATTCAGTCACTGGACCACAAGGGTAAACTACTGATTCTATGATAATAAGCTATGGTGTTTGGTAGCTATACCAAATGCATTTTTTACTTATGGTATTTTTAACTTATGAGGGGCTTATTAGGGTATGACCCAACTGTAAGTTGAAGAGCATTTGTATTTATTTGTTGTGTACAAAACCTCTATACATATGCCTTTATGTGATAAACATATAAAAATAAAAATAAAATAAAACAAAAAGGATGTAGTAAAATAAATATGAAAAGAGGTTCCAATATATCTTCCCACACCCTGGCTGATTATCTTGCATACCTCCATGGAAGTACATAGCCTACTTAGACACCACTGAAAGAAATCATGTCATCTCCTTCTTTGGGACTATGGGATGGACATGCCCTTTGAATTCAGTCAGACCTGGGTTTTAATCCTGGCTTCTCCAAATCACTGGTTCAGCAATTTTGGATAAGTGATGCAATCTCTTTTAACAGTTGACTCATCTGTAAAAAGGGTGTGATGCTGTGAGCCAGGCCCTTGTGTTGGATGCTATAGATTTAGTTGAACAAATTCTGCCTTTGTTTAGCATGGGCATGATCTTCTGGAAATTGTGACTGCTTTTAAACAACTTGGCCTGCTTATTGAAAATGCTGATTCCTGAGCTTTACTCTAGACATAAAATCAAAATCTCTTAGAATGGAACAAGGGAGCCTGCATTCTACCTGTTTTCTAGGGATTCTTAAGTACATAAAAGAGGGAAGTAATCAGACTGGTAAATAGATTTTGTAACATGGTGTCATGTAAAGTAATGATAGATGCTGCAAAGAGGGATAGACAGGATCCCAGAGGATGGGCATCTACTCCAGACTGGACAGCTCCCTGGAGGAAGCAAGGTGAGACATTACTTTGCCTATTCCAGGCCTGTCTCGCTCTCAGGGTCAGACCTTGGTTGGGGCCAGTTCCCCTATCTGAGCATTTCTTTGGTTCACACCTCGCTCTGTGGTTCTTCCTCTCTTTCCAGTTTTCTGACCATCTCCAGCGAGTGTTCAGTGACAAGTGCCTCTGGACCCATAGAATGTTCTCCCCACCAGTTGTGACAGACTAGGAGTGGTGACAGCTGCTAGAGGGACATAGGCCCCTCTGTAGACCAGGCACATGGCTGCTGAGGGTGGTGGGCTATGACCAAGAGTTTAGTGTATAATTGTTTACACCCTACCTCATTCCAAAACAGAAAGTGTCTTCAAGAGATATGAATAATACAAGCCAAAAGATGAGCAAACTAAGGAGCAATAATAGGAACAAAGTAAGAATTGGTAACAACCTGTTTTTCTTTTCTTTTCTCTTTTCTCTTTTCTTTTTTCTTTTTTCTTTTCTTTTCTTCTCTTTTCTTTTCTTTCTTCTTTTTTCATACCCTTTGTCTTATACACCTCCAGTCCCAGTAAGCACAATATTTAATATGTGGTCCTGTAAAACTATTTCAAGTGGCCATGATTGGACTATAAGCTCTTCATTCTTAGAATTGTCACAAAGACACAAGGTGTCCAATGTGTAATGGAGTGAATGATAGACTCAACATCATTGCAGTAATTAGTATTCAACATAATTAATGAAAATTCATGTTTTCCTTGACAACACTGTTAGGATCATCTGGTACACTTGACAATGGAGGAATCTGCTCCAAGTGCTAGAAGTCATTATTCCAGTTTCCCACTATAGCAACATTTTTCTGAGGTGCCGGAGATCAAATTCAGAGCCTCATGCATACCACACCAGCTCTCTACTGCTGAGCTGTACCCCCAGCCCTACAGCAACATTCTTAGCTCTGCACTCCTTCCAACTACCCCATCGAAGCACATTCAAATATTTCTAGATAATGAAGCATATGCCTAATCCTAAAACTGTGTAATATACTCAACTTTGCCAAACATGCTCCTCATAAAGTCAACCTTTCTTCAGGAAAGATCATCCGTTCTCAGGAACCCTCTGATTCCACCAAGCAAATTTATTCTCATCCCACCATGTTTTTACATTACTCTGGTGAGATTTCAATTTTGAAATTTATTATAATACTCCTTGAGCCAGAATATATGGTCATTACATATGTCTGTCCCTTTCCCTTACTCCCCATGACTCCTGAGTCCAAACAGAAGTGGAGTAAAGACCACATGGAACCAGAGTCAGGAAGTAGAGTGAGCACCTTGTACTGAGCACTTCCTTGAGCCAGGCACTGTGCTGTTGGGTTGGGGGATGCCGCAATGAATAAGACCTAGACATTGCCTTCAACCCACTGTGGGTTGAAGACCATGGGTTTCAAGAGCAGGAGATATATTTACTCACCACACCTACATGGCCCGATGTTGAATTTGAAGCAACTATGCAAATAACACAATTCAACTGATCATTTAGAACACTTAGTTTCCATTCCTTTTACCAAGTTACATAATTCTCACAACTGTGAGGGAGGAATGATTAACCCTATTCCACAGATAAAGAAACTTAACTGCTCACTTTTTACATCCTGTTAAGCTTAAATTTCTTCAAGTGAAAATACCTTTCAGGATTTTTTGAGATAAACAATGAGATAACATGTATAAACTGTCTTAGTCCAGCACTGACTACAGAAGATGCTTTGGAATTCTTACTATTTGTCAGGCACTGTCTGAAGTACCTTAAATATTTAAGTAAATAATGTTCTTCTTTGGACAACTTTGTAAGATAGGCACTACTTATTGTACCCATTTGGGAAATTTAGAAGGACTTAATAATTTGCCCAAAGTAATCATAGTCATATGGAAGTGGATTGTGATACAAACCCAGGTAGCCTGGCTCTACTGTAAGATTTTATATCCTTAGCAATTCTGCTTTCCACTAACATTGCAATCCAACATAGCAAGTGTTAGGATGTGTTTGGTGTCATGGAGGCACAGAGAGAAATGAGCTAGAAGGAAATGGTCCCCAATGAAGACAATGGCCTGAGTACAGACTCGGGGGTTGGGACTGGTGATCATCAAGTGAGAATTGAGGAAGAGCATGGAAGGTGAAGGAAGAGCAGAAGCAAACACACAGAGACAGGAGACATTCTGTGTACCCATCAGCCTCCAGCAGGACATGTCACTAGAGATCTTAGTTGCTACCCCTAATGTTTGCAATGTTCAATTACATTGTTTCTCATTCTTTTGACTGCAACCTGGTTTCTGGTTATCTTGGAATCTGCATGAACTGTTTTGCTCCTCAGCTGTCCTTGATACCCTCCCTTGCCTTAACATGTAACTATCTCTGCAGAGCACTTGGCACCATCTTGATGTTTCTGTGCACAGCTCCTGCCAGCTTGTCAGGAGAGACCACATTGAACATTTGCCCTCTGAGTGAGTGTCCACCAGAAGGTTCTATCCACCTTGGACTTGCTGCAAGAACTTTTAGACTGCCTTGCTTTTAATGTCCATGTTCCTGTCTGCAGCACCTTTGCCTCTTATATTCAATAGTGCTCATTTTCTTAGTCATTCAACTCATGTCTATAAAGCTCCTGCTAGAGGCCATTTCTGTTCTTTGGGTTGGGGACAAAGCAATTGGATAAGAATCACTCTTCTCTTTCAGGGAATGTTATGGGGCACAACTTAAGAACAGACCGATCACCACTGAGAAGTCCAAATTTGAGAGTCTTTATTAAAATAGCTGACTGGCCGACTGTCTCACACAATGCCCCCAAAAAATGGCTATTGGGAGAACAGCCCCGACCACAGGGTTGTAGGAGTTCTTATACCAAAAATCACATTAATCATAAGTGTCTCTTGCTATGATTTGAAATTACACATTAACATCATGAGATCATCGACAGAGGAGGAAGTGGGTCAAAATGACCCTTACCTAGGTACAAACTAAAGAATGGTTACTAACATCCACACAATCACTATTTACATGGTACATTGTTTAGGAGCAATAGGAATCAAAAGAGAGCAATTCTTTACTACATAGGAGTTGCCATTGTATATTATTAAACATGTCACACCAAGTAATTGATGATGGGCACAGAGGCGGGGTGTTCCCATGGGAGAAGCTTATTTCCTACATAACATGGAGTCTCAGAGCAAAATGGAGTCTGTTTAGTCACTTCCCTTAGAGTCTGGCCTAGAACATTCTCATGGAGTCAGATCTGTCAGCCCATCACAGGAAGAAGAAGGCAATAAAAAACAACAAAAAAGAATATGTATATAAACACAGCTTGAGGTAGAGAATGAGGGGAGAAAAGGTGTTCAGAAAAGACGTCTCTGTTGGTGAGATTTTGATCAACAATTACAAAATGAACTCTAGAGCTGACAGATGTTTGCTAACATGCTTTTCCCTGCCACTGCAGCCTCCCACGAGAAGGAGATGTAGAAATGAACTTTCGTATGGCTGGCTTTGTGACCGCAACCAATTATTTAATTTCTCCAGGCCTCAGAATTCTCACCTGTGTGAGACGTTGTGACACAGACACAAAAGGTAAGTATAATTCATTAATTTGACAAATTTCCTCTGAGTACATATTACGTGTCGGGGACCCTGTTGACATGGGAGTTCAGGGGAGAAGGTAATAAACATCCTCAAGCCCAGGCTCACAGTCCAGGAGAGGAGATAGGAGGAACTGAAAATCACAATATCAATTCTCAGATACTGTTCAGAAAGGCACCTAACAAGCAACAGGCAAGGGAGGGCTTTTCAAAGAACATAATCTCTAAGCAACCAGTGACCGCTATAAAGTGACTTGCTAATGAATAGGAGAACCAAGGATCAAGGAGAATCTTCTCTTTGTCTTAAGTATTTCTGATCAGCACTCATCACTGGTATGTGCATGAACATGTATGCACACACAACATGCATACAGGTGCACTTATACACATGTACACACTTTCAGACACACACACACACACACACACACACACACACACTCTTCTGGGCAGAGCGCACCATTCAGCATGTCAGCTTTTTGGTTTTTGTTCGGTTTTGTTTTTATCCTCTACCTAGAATATTCTTCATCCTGTATGTATTTATCCCACTCACCACAGCTAATCTCACACTTTCCAGAAGTCTTCCCCATTTGCCCTGGTTGTTAATTAACCTCTGTCCTCTTAGCTCCCATTCCAGGCTGTAACATTGTTATGGTACATTCTTTATGGAATTAAAGAATGTGACATTGTGACATCTTTACTAAGTGTAAGCTCCTCAAAGGTGGAGCTGTGTCTTGTGCACTTCTATATTGTTGACTGTGCACAGAACCTGACACATAGTAGGTGCTTCAAGAACCTTTATTTTTGACTTTTATGTGCTTATTTATTGACTAAAATATTTTTATCTCAAAGTGAAATGGAAGATGGATGTACAGAAACATGCAGGGCTTGAATTAAAATTTCCCTTCAACCATTTGCCACTTAAGATGCTATGAATGGAGATTTTAAGAATATGTCAGAATACATTCTACCGTCATATATAACTAAAAAGAACAAACAAACAAAAAAAAGAATATATCTGAAAAAAAAAAAGAATTACTATCTGTAGGATTCATATAGATGAGTTATTTTTCCCAGAAGTTCAAATTGCTTCAGGAAGTTGGAAGTTTTCCCATGGTCAAAGATGGTCAAGTCCTGTCTGATGAAATCTCATCTTCCTAATATATCATTTGTCTTTTGGTGGGACTTGGGTAAATTAGGAACCTGTCAGCTGCTTAAATCTATTGGATTTAGACTAGATCCTAGATCTAGATAAAGAGAACAGGATGAATGATACGGGGCATAATTTACCAGTTACAAAGGGCCAGGGTCCTATGGAGGTAGCCCCCACTCTCACTAGGATGTGTTGTCAGAGTTCAAATTAATGGGCTCAGAAGTGCTTTCCTAGTGGCTCACTGAGGTTCCTACCATTCCTGTTCTAGAAGTCCTGAGCAGATGTTGCCAAAATATCAATTGATTACTTTACACTGGGTTATTTCTTGTATGTCTCAGGCCTTTCTAAGACTGATGACCTTGGGAGAAAATGAGGCAGTTCAATGAAGAGAAAGGGTTCATTGCTTCTACCTGTTGGCCAATTTGGTGCCTCCAAACGGCCTTCTTGGTGTCAGCCTCAAGCTCTTGTCCGGTCTGAAGCGCTGACCCCTGCAGCTTTCAGCTCCGTCATCTCAAGGTGGCCTGGTTCTCTGTGGGTTTGCATTGAGGAGTTGGGGAGAGAGGATGTGATTCAGCCTCTCTATCTCTGTGCAGGCTTTATTTACACTCTGCTGGGTTATTTTCTCTTCTTATGACTGCTTCCATTTCTCCTGGGGCTTTCTGAGGCTGCTTCAGTAAGTTATATTTTTGATTTTGATTTTCCTTGGCTAGGCTGAGGATTTGTATAAACAAAAAGCAAATGGAAACAAAATGCATGAACTCATTGGATTACAGGGGCTCTAAGAAGCTGGAGTGAGAAAGCTCATGTTCAGGATGGAGGTTTGGAACTGAGGCAATCTAGGCTTCTCTGGCCACCAGCAGATGTTGGGAAGGTCTCTATGTAGCCTTGTTAGACTCCAGCCATGACTCACACCTAACTACTGAGCTAGGTGGCATTTTTCTTTGTCTACTAAGGAACTTCACAATACATTTTTGTTCATGACTCACTCCTTTACTCAATGAGCATTTCCAGAGAGACACCTGCTGCTGAGCTTTGGCTTTGAGTTTGTGCTTGATCCCTCACTGTGCAATCCTGTGCACGATGCTTGATCTCAATTTCACTTCAGCCGGGCCTTCAGTGGGCCTCAGGTTCATAATTCTCAAGTGTATAATTTCAGAAGACTATCTCAATGAAGGAAGGAATCGTGTCTACTTATCTATTTTATGTCACTAGTGCCAAGCACAAAGCCTAACACCTTTTAGAATGCTAGTTGAACAAACAAACCGCAGAGTGTGTAAGGTTAGATGATACAATCTCTAAGATTCCAAATGGTCCACCACCCTTGCATGTACACCTGATGGTTTGCTACACCTTTGGACCTGTGTACCCCATTAGTTTTTCAGCTGTGGTGTTCCTAGGATCTATGCGGAGAACATATGTCATTGGCAACACCCCTAATCTCTAACCCTGAGAATGAGACTTTTCTCTGAATTTCCATAGTATAGGTGCTAATATCTGTAGCTCATATCTAAACATTCACCTAAACATTCATCAGACCATCTTATCTTGTCTTTTCACTTGTTTTTGCCCCTCACTAAACATGAGCACAGTATTGAATACAATTAATGTGCTATTATTTTTCATTCTTAATCCTCATGTGCTATGAAAATATTTTAGCAGTTTTGATGAGACTTTATTTCTTACTATTGTGTGTGCATCACTCTGTCTTATTTTGGTTTTCACTGTATATCTCTCCATCTTTTCCTCTCATTGGTAGAGTACAATAGTTAATGCATTAGTCAGAGTTGGTCAGAGCACCTGATTAAGGAGGCTGGAAAATTCCATGATCTGCCTCTGCAAGTTGGAGATCTGGGACATCCAGTAGTTCAATTCAGTCTGAGTCTAAAGGCCTGAGGATCAATGTAGTCTATGTAAATCCGTGTAAGGGAATGAATAGATGAGATGAGATGTCCCTGTTGAAGCAGTGAGTCAGATAAAAGGGAGGAAATTCCTCCTTCTTCTGCCTTGTGTTCTATTCAAGCCCTCAATAGATTGGATGATGCCCACCTTATATTGGGAAGAGCAATCTACTTAACTGGATCTGCCAATTCCAGTGCTAATCTTATTTGGAAGAATCTTCGTATCCATATCTAGAAATGTTCAATATGGGCACTGCAAGGCCCAGTCAAATTGACACATAATAATTAAACATCAGAGTTAAGAATTTGAGTTCTGAATTTAGAAATCTTCTGGTTTTGAATCTTGTTTCTGCAATTCCTGGAAGTTACTGTAGACTGTCTGTTATTAACTATGTTACAGTTTTCAAAGTATCTCCTATGGAAAGGGGGGCAGCAATGCTACTTATTGTGTTGTGTTGGGGATTAAAAGAACATACACACCAAAAAGGAAAGAAAAAAAGAAAGAAAGAAATAGCAAAACACTTGCTGCATAGTAAGTAAACAGCCACTAAATTTTAGTTAATATTATTGTTGTTGTGATAGCATATTTTGTGTTTGGTGCTATTATATGTTCTCATGGGATTAAATTATAGTGACTCAGACCTGCAGTTTCTGATATCGTTGTGAGAGATAATTCTTTAAGTTTTAGCAGCCACTTACACCTTAGTATAAATCAGGTGGTAGATTCTTTAATTGTGGTAAGGAGAAACATGAAGCCATTGATCACCTATATTGAAGGTGAAAAAGAAGAGAAGGCTGTGTGATCCAGGAAATAAACTACCAGTTACATAATTTTATTGTTCCTCCCCCTGTCTCCAGGCCATGGTCAGCAAGTTTAATTTATTGTTTTTTGTGAGCAGCCACAAGGCTTGTTCCATCAATTTTTTGTTCTCAATGGCTGTGGAGTGACTCAGACTATTAGCGTTGTATGATTACAGCATCTGTATTATGATGTCGAGGACATGTTGCTGCTACAATTTATACCCTTTATTTAGTTCACTTTGTCTCACTCAGCATATCACTCAGCTGCTGTTCAAAAAAACACGTGATGGACAATTTCTCTTTCTCTCTCCTCTCCTGATATTCCTCCTCCTTGCCCTTCTGTCTGTTGATGTCTTGTTTAAGGGAAGATTTGTGGATCTCCTGGTTTCCTCCACATTGACTGACCCTGGGGTCTGCGGCTCTCAGCAATGTGGCACCTCTCCATGGTGCTGAAAAACAGCACGTGGTTCCAGCTCTGCAGCAGCAGCTCAGGGAGCCTGGAGGATGCTAACACACTGGCAGCAGCAGTGGCCTGAGAACGCATCCTGTCCAGTCCCTTTTATTTCAACAGAATGGGACTAGGGACCTATAAACAAATAATGATTTCCCTGAGGAGGGTGTATCTCTTATGAGACCAGAATATAACCTTTCTTGCAACCTATGTGGAGCGTCTGAGACAAGAACATTCTTTCACTTCCTTGGTCCTCATTCTCCTCGTGTGTGGAATGGGAGGTTCTGATGTTTTGTGGCAATGACTGTGGCATGTGGGTTAGATACCATGTGAGAGGTCCTCAGTCCATTGCCTGCCTTGTACCTACTTCTCTGCCCTTACCTTTGCTGCATCCTGCCTGGCATGTTGTCCCTTTGTACTTTAGGGTGACTGACAGTCCCCTTCCCATACCATGCTGCTTTATGCTATGCTCATATCATTCCTTTTGCCTACAGTGCTCTTAAAACCCACCTCTGCCATTCTACTGCCCACGTGTTGCTCACAATTCAGGTCCACTGACTTCTTCCTTAGAAATCCTCCTCTGCCCTTCCCTGCCACCCCAGGGTGGATTAGGTGTCCCTTCCACAGGCTGTCACATCACTCCATGCAGGCAACTCCGCACTTCTTGCAATAGGTCTACCACATGAATGTGAGAATTCTGATGGCTCTGAGTTACTAGACTGGGAGTTATAACAGAAGAGACCATGTGTCCACATCTCAAGTACAATACCTGCCCCCTCATGAGTGCTCAGTGCTTGTTGTTTTCAACTAAATGTAGTGGGGCTTATATGTGAACTTTTTCATCCAGTCCAGGACTCTCTTACCATATTCTGCTGTCTCTAGTTCATTGGAAAGCTGTTGTGCTGGCTATTATCATGAAGACCCTGATTTGCTAGTGTCATATACTATATGGATTACTTAGTTTATTGTGGGCCTTTTTTTTTTTGAGTGGGCTAAATTCATATCAAGATGATTTGTCACTGCTTTGGGCATAAATTCTCTCCAAAATAGAGAATTCACACAAGCCATGAATTAGATCCAGAGGGGAGAGAGCATCTGCCTCCATGAATTAGCTACAAAGGCACCATGGATCTGGCATCCAAGAATCTTTAGCAAATTCTAAATCATCACAAGACTCCTATTTAATAACCACTGGCAAGAACAGCTGCTCTTAGTTTAGGAAAACTAATTGCCTTTCAAATTGTTCTAGAAGCTTACATTCATTTTGATAGTTCAGTGGGTCTAAGCTTTCACTTTTAATATCAAGTCCTAGAAAGCCCAAACTTCAGTGGTTTCCCTCAGAGGTTAAGACTGTGTGCTGGATAACACACATGATTTTCTATTCTCATTGGCATCACCGGTGATCATGTCATTTAGTGGGAAGATGACTAGAAGCTAAACCTGGACACTGAAGTTCCATTCCTGGTCTGATAATTTATTGTAAAAATGATCTTGAAGAAGCCCCATCATATGCCATGTCCTCTGTTCACTAACTTTAAAATGGGCATAGTGGCAACCATTCTGTTACCTTTGCCAAAGGTATGAAGAGGATACTACAGTGGTACAAAAGTACTCTGAATGTATAAAATTCTATACAACTCAAGAAACAGGAACAAAGGTGAAGCTTGAAAAGATTGTTGGAAAGAAGGAAGGAAAACCAATGGGAATACTGCAGAGATGTTTGCTCCATTCAGATGTCTGAAATGAGGTGGGAAAAAGTCTCAAGAAAAAACTCTGGGGAGCCCACAGTATTATTATGTCTAAGGGGGAGTGGGTGGGGAAATTAAAATCATAGATGAATAGTGGAGATTCAACAGGGGCTGACAGGGACAGTGCAAAGTGTTCTTGCATGAATTTATTTAGGAATGAACTAAGGCTACATAATCCTGTGTGTTATTGAATGAGCAGAGAAATATGACCCGCACACATAAATATTTCCCTTTAGCCCTAAAAAGGCAATGGAGCCAGATAAAGGAGTCTCGAAGATTATTTTGTCACAAGTTTACATGTTATTTTGTTTCACTATAATGAAATTGCAGCAGGTCTTATAGATAGAAGGAAAAAATATTTACAAATAGAAGGGGATTGGAGAAGGGGCTTATGAACTGAAGATAATATTTATTAATTACTTATTATGTACCAGCACTATACTAAGTTATGGACTTTTAACATTAATCCGGGAGGTGGATGCTTTTATTATCCCAACTTCTATGGGTGGGGAAATGGAGACATAAGAAGTGTGGTCTGAACATGTTTGCTAGGAAGGAAGTGAAGCTCAGAATCAGATTCTGGCAGTCTGACTTCATAGCTCATACACTTAACCAATATGATTATCTGCATTTGTCATGCTGATATTATGCAACTTCATATGGATGGCTGGGAGAATGATCAAGAAGTAAATCTTTGTGCACAATAATATTTTAAAAGCTGATTCTTTTTGCTTCAGAGAAGCCACTATTATTAAATTGTAGGCTTTTATAGAGACTAGGGAATAATGGTCAGGAGGCTGGGATTACTACCAGACCTCTTGTCCAGCCAGGCTAGCACTGTGATGGGGTATTCCTGATCACCAAAGAGATCCAGAAAGAAGCTTCAAATGAGCAGGAAGAGACAATTTAAAAAATGCATTTATGTCATGTGGAATAAAAGACATCAAGAGATCTCAAGGGAGTAAGTGGAGGCCATTAAAGTTTTTCAAGACATAATATTTTCCATCTCACACGATCTGTCAGTTTGAGTTTGGTCAACAAACATTTATTCTTTATAAGATGCTACGCAAGGTGTGGAAGCAGAGGAATGATTTGAAGACCATCTTTTTCTGCAGCATATTAAAGATAGAAGCAAACCCTTTCTACTCCTTTGAATATTGGTTGACTTTAGTGACCTACTTGACCAATAGAATGTGATAAATGGCATAATGGGGTATTTGAGTTAGGTCATAAGAATACTTGCAAGTCCTGATTGTGCCTCTTGAGACACTTGTTCTTGGAACCCACATGCCTTTCTGAGCAAAGTCTCAGACCCGTGAATTGGCCTTGGGAAGATGCTCTGGTTGGCATCCCTACTGAGAAGCAGTCAGCTTCAGTTACAACCAGGTGATAGTGCCATCTTGGCATCCAGTTCAGTTGATGTTAACTCCAGGCACTGACTGTAACCATAGGAGAGGCCCCAAGGAAGAACCTCCCAGCTGAGCTCAGTCAACCCAAAGAACTGAGAGATGATTGTTATAAACCTATAAGTATGAGATGGCTTGTTATGTAGCAATCAGTATCCAGAACACTGTTACAAAGAAAGCCTCAGTGAGAGAATGAGAGGCAGATGTCGGAACAGGTGCTTTCAACATATGAAGCAAGTGCTACTGCAGAGCAAACAGATGATGTTGTGGAGGTAGATTAGACCTCGAGGAGTCAGAGGCATCTACTCTAGGGTTGGCTCTGCTGCTTTTACTTATGCAGACTTGGCTAGGATTCCATTATTCCCAGTGCTCTCTGATTTTTCCCCAAAATGAGACTTTATTATTATATAGATCTCTCATTATTTCTGAGCCTCAGTTTATCCCTCGGAAAGATTAGGAGGCAAGGAAACTAAGGAAAACAATGGAGAAGGAACAGAAAAAAGGATAGGAAATCTTCCTGCACTCTGTTACGATTATGAAAAGATTTTTAGTGTGGTGGAATGAGCCCTGTGGTCAGAAGGCCTGAGTTGGAGCTCTGGCTCTGAATTTTCCCAGCTGTGTGACTTCACCTGTACAAGTGTCAACTTCCTCGTTTACCCAATCACCCATGCCATGGGCACAAGGTAAAACACCTGACAACCTTATTCGTTGCTTTCTTTCCAGGTCTGTGCTTAGTCCTAGCTCTCTTCCAACATGTCTTTGTGTGACTGAAGAAGCCAGGCTGGGGAAACTGAATGAGAGGCAGGGTAGCAGTGTAAATATCACGAGGCAGAGAGCCATGCGGGTTCACAGCAAAGCCAAGCAATATGGAGTACTGGCAGAGCCACCCAAGGGCAGGCTGGAAAGGGTTAACAGAGCCAGTGGGCCAGCTGGCATCTGTGCTGGCACTCAAGGAGAGAAAGAAAAGGAGCTTCGGTGTCAAGACAAGAAGGAGAAACAAAACAAAATACCAGAACTTTAGCCAAATTCCCAAGTTCCCATATGGATAGAGAAAGAAACATCCAACCAACTCCCATGTAGCAGCCTCTGGCCAGAAAAGACCTCAAGACTAGGCAAGTCTGTGAACCCACCTGGATAGCTTGTCTCTCTTGGATGACTTACCAGAGACCCAGACTGTCACTGATTTCATGTGGCAAGAAGAAGGTGGATTCCGCCCCCTTCATTATTCATGCGTCCACCCAACAACCCATCCATCCACCCATTCATCCACAGACCCATCCATCAATTTGTGCATTTTAACTGCAAACATTTATTAAACACCTACATTGAGTCAGACACCATGTATTAGGTAACTGGGATTACAGACAAATCAGTATGACAAAGACAAATAAGACAGCATGGTTTGCCTTCGAGGACAAAATCTGTCAAGACTAGATACTGTGGGCAGTTCCAAAATGAGCTGGAAGAGGAAGTTCGTGGGTGAAAAAAACCCCTAACATTTACTGATCATTTATTATGAGCCAGACCTTGTTCTAGGAGGTTTACATGCGTTATCTCATTTGATCCTCACAACTGATAAACAAGTTTGTCAATGCTATTAGTTCTGTTTTAGAGCTGAGGAAACCAATGTTCAGAGATGAAGCAACTTGCTCAAGGTTGCACAGTTATTCTGTGCCTGGATTGGATTCTGAACTGAGCTGATTCAGCACTAAGGAAGATAACCTGGGTAAGGACATACACGGGGGCTGGGACTTAGTGTGCCACACGGAGTATTGTCATTGGGCAAGAATGAATGAATGGATGGACGTGGTAGTGTAGTCAGGATAGGCAGAAGCTATGGGGAGAGTTCTGCTACTGGAAATGGAACCCAAAAGGCAGAGCAGCAGCTCCACTTGAAGGGTCACTCCTAGCTGAGAAGACACCACTCCAGACCCACCACCCTATTCTCAGTTTTGGCAGAAAGCATTTTCTATTCGACTTCTGAGAACATGCTTATGAAATACAAATTCTTCTCCTGCTCTGCTTCCTGGATTGCCTCTTGTCCCCATATGTGCACTGACAGATGGATGGGCTACTGAGGCAGCTGAATCAGAATGAGAGGAGGGTGCTGGGATTTGGAGGATGGGGGGAGACTCCAGTGCAATTTACCAAGCAAGTTGTATGTCTGGTGTTTGAAGGCATGGAAAGTTTGTATGCTATTACCCGCACAGTGGCTTGGAAGTCATGGTAGTTGCAGAGGGATGGGTCACCTGCCAATGAATCCCTACCAGTTCCCCAGACAAGTTAACTTCTTCTCTGCATGCTATTTCCCTTGTCTAGAGTCAGTTCACACCTAATATGGAAGGTTTACTTTTAGTGTAAACTAGTTGCTATGGCAGCTTCAGAAGCGGCTGCCGACAGAGCTGGGAGCAGCCGCTCCCTCTTCTCCCAAACTCTTTTGGCACGAGGCTGAACACGCACGGTTTCACGACTGTGCAAGTGTCAGTAGATGGCATGTCTTTTATTTTGGGAAACATCTTTGCAGCGGGTAGAGTGGCAGCTTTTGATGATCCTTCTGAGCCTTGGCTCTGCTAATTGTAACTCATACGTGGCTTCTAGAATCTGTTTCCAACCCATTCTTGTTTTTGGAACAAAGGCTGAAAATGGCCCTTATAAATATTTCCAATGATTTCACTGGTTGCATGAAAATATGATCTACTGGTTAGTTTTAAAGATGATCTCAAATAAAAGAGTGACATAAATAAGTGGGAAACTTACTTCTAATAAGAGAAATGCTTCCCACTATGTTAGGATATAGGGAAAGGAACTGGTATAAAACATGACAATGCCTTTTATGTTGGAGTTGGTGAGTTGGTGCGTGGTGAGTTGGGGGACGGTGCTGACTGAGACCTCCTCAACCCTTGCCCTCAGGGAGTCTATGATTCTGTGAGTAAGAGAGACATTGAAGGAGTCATTACCAGTGTGGTGAATGTTACCAAGTGGGGGAGTGTAGGCCACCATGAGGGAGGATAACAGACATCCTTCCCTATCTGAGGTGGTCAGGGAAGGCTTCTCTGAGGAAAAGGGGCTTAAGAGAGAAGTGAAGAATCACAGTGTGTGGACCTTGCAGTTGGTTCCCAGGAAAGGGGGTTAGCATATGAAAAAATTCTGAAGAGAGATAATCCTAGGTATGTCAGGAGGAATTAAATCCCAGCATAGCTGTAGCAGAGAATAAGAAGAGTGTGGCATACAAAGACGATGATGATAACAGCGATGACAATGTGGTGACAGTGATAATAATGGCGTGGTAGTGGTAGCTACAACTAAAAAGCATGTTCAGTGTTCCAGGCATTGTTCCAAATGCTCCCCATACATTAATTCATTTAATCCTCACAACAACCTTATGAAGTATGTACTAATTATTATATTCATTTTGCAAATGAGGAAACTGAGAAAAAGAAGAGTTCAAAGACTTCCTAGGATTCAACTGCAAACATTTTAACAAGCTGGATGTAGTTTATGATAGGTAAATGGGGACCTGCTACAGTAAAGAATTTGAAATGTATCCTCTGGATAAATTGAAACCATGAAAATTATGACATAGGAGAGGGACATATGCACTATAGAGAAATGCATGTTGGTTGCAGAATGTGGTATGGATTGGAGGGAGTGGAAGGGGTGGCAAGGACACCAGGTAGGCTGACGGAAGTGCTCAGGTAAGAGATAAGAATGACCTGGATTAGGGGGATTGCTGGCGAGGAGAGGAATGGGTGGATCAGAGGCATTGAGGAGATGGAATCCAAGTCCTTAAGGGATGTCTGGATGGAAAGGGTCAAAGGGATCAGGGAAGAATTCCAGGCTTGATGCTTCTTCACCTGGGTGAAATGTCAGACCTCAGTTCCAGTCCCTGGAACTGGGTCAAGAATTGGGGGGCTCCCCACAAGAAAATCAGGATAAATGCAGGCTGGATAGGCAAAGGCAACATAAATAAAATCCCTCTTCTTAGCTCCCTCTCATGTGAGGTCCCAGTCTACTTATATCAAGTTATTGTTCTTTGTGCTTAAAAATGACACAGTCACAGAGGAGTTTCCTCCCTGTTCTCCTGCCTCAGTGTGTTTTCCCAAACATGCAGACTGTGCCCATTTCACTGCTGTGGGGGTGCCTCATTCATTTCTGTCTACCCTCATTCACTCACAAACACAAGGTCCATCTCTTCTTCCTTTGTAGCCTTATGGATCTCTCTTCTCTGAGCCTCTTGGGGTCTTATAGTCTCTGGATCATTCAGTAAGACCACCTTATACATCATCATATCTATTTCTTGGTCTTACTTCTGGAATGGACAGTGAGATCCCCTACTACCTGATTCACTGCCTCAAAACTTTCATGGGTGTTGCTGCATTTGAAATCTTCATTGATTTTTCCCAGTCAATTCTTCAAGATCTGAGGGCAGGCATCATCATCCTCATCTTCTTCCTCTATTACAGAGGGAGGAGCAGAGACTGAGAAAATCTAAGTGACTTGCCCAACAGGATTTAGAAATTCCATATGCTTCTTCTTTCATCTGTAGGCCTTAAAGTAATCTACCAAAAACTGGGAAATTATGCCAGGTATTAAGCGCATCATTTACAAGGTTACCTTTTGACCATCCTGAAATAGACATTTCTATATTATCCCCATTTTACATACTGGAAACTAAAGCTCAGAGAAAGGGAATCATTTGCCCAAGGTCTATGGCTGCTGAGCCAGGACAGGAAGGCAGGTTTATCCATTGTCAGAGCCAATCCTGTTTTGTCCCATGCTATGCTGCCTTTCTGTTAAGTGCCCAGAAAGGAACAGAAGTTTACAAAAGGAAGAGAATGTGGTGGACTAGGAGGCAGCATGTGGAAAAGAAGGCAGGTGCAGTGTCTCCTCTCCAGAGGTGGGGGCCTCCTCCTGCAGAGGAGGGCAGATTTTATACAGACGGAGGACTTTTTTTTCTCTTTAGCACATACTGCAGGTACCCTTATCTAAAAAAGCATCCCCTCTCCTGCAGTTTCATGGCAGCTTTGCATCCTGCTGTCTGGCTCAAGGTAATTCTTTCCTTCCTGGAGCCCCCCACCTCAGAGTGTGCAGATGGTTGGTCCTGATCTCCTGGAGTCATTTCGTTGATGAGGCCAATATAAATGCATGACGGAGTCCAATTCCAGGCGCTCGTTTCTATGAGAGCTCAGCAGAGCCCATCTACAAAGTCATGGCAAAGGCTCTGACTGATGGGCTGAGGGAGGCATTTGAAGGTCAGACCTTTCCAGAAAGGTTCCTTACCACAGTCTCTGGGTAACCTGGGGGCCCACCTGAGTTATATTTGGACAACTAAGTATGGAAGCTACACATTTACCACCAAGCATCCTCCATGGGGCAGAATTCAGAGTGCAGACTTCCTGTAGGACTTTGAAGCTTCCTTTGGAAGGGCCTGGTGCAGAAGAAAGAGTGTGGACTTTGGTTCTTTAGGCTCAAATCCCAATTGTGACTCTTTGGGAATGTGTCTCCACCTCTCTGAAACTCAGCTTCTTCACATGCAAATGAAGACAGCCATACTCTGCCCAAGGGTTTGCTTTGAGAATTAGTTTAAATGACTTCTATAAAATGCTTATTACAATTCACAGAGCAAATTAGGTTCTCACCTTACAATCTCCTTCTTCCTTCACCCAGGGATATGGGTCTAATAACTGGTCAGGTCTTGTCCTGATCTTTTGTGTTTATGAGATATGTGTTTCTGCAGGGAGAGATTTGAAGAAGTCAGGTTTATTAATCTCCATATAACCTGTAGAGTAATTAGAGTGTTTATTCTTGGCTCTTTGGGAAGAAGTAACTATAATTACAGGACCAAATTAAATGGTATTATCCTTTATTGTCTCATACTGTTTGTAGGCTTTCTTGGCCAAATTCCTTTTAGGAATCAAAGAATTTTCCCCATGTCAACTTTCTTTTTCTGCATATAAATTTTGGACTTCTCTGAAGGTTGCAGTTTGAAAGTTTACCGGTATCTCCTGAGCAGGTCTGTGTCTAGAGAGTCCATTTTTGTCACCTCTGGCAGAGGTTGCCAGCTGTCCTCTAAAAATTCTGGCTCCTCTTCTGTAGCATAGAATGCCCATGGGAAGTGGTTGCCCCACCAGAGCTTACAGTTTTCAATCGCCCTCCCCATTGTGTCCAGGAGGGTCCACAGTGCTCACCAAAGGGTTGTGAACAGAGGCTACAGGTGCCTCTTCTGCCCCGAGGTAGTTAGGAAGAAAGCGTGCCTTCTCCACTATTTTTCTCACCCATCTGCTTGCTGGAGACACCAGGGAGATCTTGGAAGCCATGAAGATCGCAGAATGTCAATCAAACTAATCCCCAGATGATTTCATGGAGCACAGCCCACCACTGCTGCTGATTGGGGAAATCTGGTTGGAATTTACACGTGCTGGGTCACTGAGATTTCTGTTTGTATTTTCCATAGCAGTTTGCTTTCTTAACTAGGGTACTGCCTAATTTGCATCCCTTCCAGCCCTGTGAGTTGAGAGAGGCAGACATGGAAATTAAGGCATTTCAAAACAGTACAGTAAATGCTATAATAGAAGTAGGGAGAGAGTGCTGAGGGCATAGAGTACCAAGAGTGACTGCCTAGCCTGGTGCAGTGGTGCATGTCTGTAATCCCAGTGGCTCTGGAAAGACAGGAGGATCCAAGTTCAAAGTCAGCCTCAGCAACAGTGAGACTTTAAGCAACTCAGTGAGACCCTGTCTCTAAATAAAATACAAAATAGGGCTGGGGATGTGGTTCAGTGGTTGAGTGCCCCTGAGTTCAATCCCTAGTCCCACCCCCCAAAAAACAGAGTGACTGCCTAGGAAATCAAGGAAAGCTTCATATAGCAAGGGGACCTTGGAACTGGGCTGTCAACAGTGAATAGGAGTTCACTAGCACATGAAGGACTAGAACAGGGAAGATCATTTCAGGCAAAAGAAGCAACATGAGCAGATACATAGAGAAGTGAGCAACTGAGATGCATTGAGTTGCTGTGACAAAGTCCCTGTCGTAAAGCAGATCACAATCCAGGTGTCAGGTTGCAGAATATACTCCAACAGCAACACAAATGGACAGAGCTGAAGGGCCAAGTCAGTGGTATGTAGAATAAAATACTCTCTGGGCTCAAAAGAGAGTGACTGACAGAAGCCCCCTGGGTCAAGAAAGTTTCCATGGAGGAGATTTACCTTGCACAACATTGGTGATACTGTGAAAGAACATCATTTGTCAATTTATTTTTATTATTTTACTTTTATCTCCCTCCCCTTTGGAGACATTGACTGAAGGACTGAATGACAACAGGAAGGATTAAATTCAGATAGGTCTGAGGGTGACCTTGGCAGCTCCCCATATTGGGATTTGAGCATTAGAGGCAATAGGAATGTCCTCAAGCAAGAATGTTCTGCCACGGTCAGGAGGTTCATGTGCAGCTCAATTTCATCCCCAAATTCCTTTGTCAGAGTTATATTTGAATAATGACTCTGCCCCAGGGAAATCTTAAGTGCTAGGAATAGGCGTTAAAGGTTTCTGCATCACTTTCTCCCTCATTCAAATCATACTTAAGAGAATGTTTCCTGTGGATGAAGGGTCTCTGCAGAATGGACAGGGCACAAAAGTCACCTGCAACAAGAACAATTTACACCCCAATTTCACTCTTGGTAACCACTACCCCACCAAGTCGCAATCTCATGATCTACATGGTATCTACCATTTTTTATTTCTATAATGTATATAATGTTAAGGGTCACTGAAATGAAAACGGAAGCAGCCCAGAGAGGACGACAAGACTTTGTAATTCACATACAAAATGGCCAGTTCCCAAATCACTGGGACATGACAGTTTTGATGACTCCCATCCATCTTATGAACAATGAGACTTTGGGTACTAGCAGGTAAATAACAGGCCCCTTAGCATGGTGGACAAACCTGGCCTCTCTCCAGCCTCATGGACCATCATTCTGCTCAGCACACATCTGCACTCCCAGGTCCTCAGGTAGTACTGTTCCTTCATGTGCTTTATGCCCTCTGCTGGTTCTCTGCTTTGGAGATATCTACTAGTCCTTTGTGATGCAGTTAGTGTCTTCTCTATGTGGCTTTTCCAGAACTTCCCAATCAGATTTTATCCCTTCTTCTTTTGTGAAAAGCACTCCATTAAGAGTAGAGAGGAAAGAAGGTTGCATTGAATCACCTGTCTTGTTTTTGTTTTTAAATTCAAAAAACAATTTAATTGTGATAAAATGCACATAACATAAATCAAGTATGAGGTGTGATGGTGTTATTGCCATTGTTGTGCAACCAATCTCTAGAACTTTTTCATCTTGCAAAATTGAAGCATTGCTACCATGAGCAATCATCCAACTCCCCTTCCCCCACAGTTCTGGGCAACTCTCATTCTACTCTGTCTCTATGAATTTGACAATTCTAGGTACCACATAAAAATGGAGTGATGCAGTGTTTATAGTTTCGTGACTGTGTGCTCAATGTTCATCTATGCTGTAGCATGTGTCAGAATTTCTTTCTCTTTTAAGACAGAATTAGTATTCAATTATAGTATATAGCACATTTTGTTTATCTTATCCATCGATGGACATTTGAGTTGTTTCTCCCTTTGGTCATTATGAATACTACTACTAGGAACATAAGCATACAAATATTTCTTTGGGACTCTGATTTAAATCTTCTGGATATATACCCAGAATTGGAATTGCTGGATCATATGGTAATTCTTTTTTAAAAATTTTCAAGGAACCACCTTACTGTTTTCCATAGTGACTGTACCATTTTATATTTCTAGCAACAGTACACGGTGCTTTTATTTTTCACTTCTTGACCAAATTTTTATTATTTTTTTTGTTATTTTTATTATTATTATTATTATTATTATTATCCTAACAAGTGTGAGATGATATCTCATTATGGCTTTGATTTACATTTCTCTCATCATTAGTGATGTTGAACATCTTTTCCTGTGCTTGTTGATCATTTGTATTATTCTTTGCAGAAATCCCCTTTAAAGTTCTTTGCCTATGTCTAAATTATATTATTTTATTGTTGAGTTGTAGGGTTTTTTGGTTGATGTTTTTGTTCTTAATGTTGAGTTCATATATTCTGGATAGTAACCCTCATCAGATATAGATTTATAAGTATTTACTTTAGAAAAACTGCCTTTTTATTCTGTTGATTATATTCTTTGGTGTACAGAAATTTTAATTTTGATGTAGTTCAATTTACCTGTTTTTGCTTTTATTGCCCCAATTTTAGGGGTCATGTCTAATAAATCATTGCCAAATTCAATGTCATGAAACTCTTCCCTATGTTTTCTTCTAAAAGATTGATAGTTTTTAGTCTTACATTTACATTCTTAATCCATTTCGAGTCCATTTTTGTATGGGGCATTGAGGAAGGCTACAACTTCATTCTTTTTTTGTAAGTCTATCTAGTTTTCCTAGCATTATTTGTTGAAAAGATTACTTTTTTCATATTAAATGGTCTTGGTGCTTTTGTGGGAAAATCATTTGACCATATATGTGAGGGTTTATACCTGGACTTTTAATTCTATTTCATTGGTCTATATGTCTGTCTCTTTACCAATGCTGTACTGTTTTAATTAGTTTAACTTTTTGATCAGGAAGTGTAAGACCTCCAACTTTGTTCTTTTTAAAGATTGTTTTAGTTATTCAAGACCTCATATGAGTTTTGGGATGGATTTTTCTATTTCTGCAAAAATTACCCTTATGATTTTGGTAGGGATTAAATCTATGTAATGCTTCAAGTACTACGGATACCCTACCAATATTAAGTCTCTCAATCCATGAACATGGGATATATTTCCATTTATTTGAGTCTTGGGGAAGTATCTCTTTTTAACCAGCAATCAAGGGGCTTTGTGTATATTATTTCAGATCTCATTCACCCTAAGGCCCTCTTCAGCCACTATTCAGAAATAAATGCCAGGAAGAGTTTTACTCTTAGGAATACCTGAAATATTCCTTCCTCATGTTTCCTCTGCACATAGAAATCACTTAACTGCTTAACTCCTTTTTTATTTGTTCCTAGGAAATATATAGCTAATTTTAATAATTATGTATTATATGTTATAATTTCATAATTAGAAAGCCTATTTATATTCATACATTCCCTCAGGTCTTAAATCTCTACTGTAATTTATAGTTTCTCTAGCCTTAATAATCTTTTCCTTTATTGTATGCCTTGTTATAAGCTGACTTTAATCTATTGTGAATTGAAGTGTGGCTCTAAAGGAATACTATTAGAATGAAAGATATATACTAGTATTGCCAAATTTATAGGTGAGGAAAGTAAAGTTTAGTATAGACTGGTAATCTCCACAGATCATGTAGCTCGTAAGTGGCAGAGTTAGGATTCAAATATGGATTTCTCTGATTGTACTGTCCAAGCTTTCAACTCTACACTATGACAATATGAGTCTAGCTTAGCATCTGGTTGGAAGTGAGGAATCTTATGGGCATATATAACCATAAAGAGCTTTCACACTGGCTGGAAATGATGAACACTACAATAGGATGTAGTGTTTGTAGGGCAGGGAATGGAAAGTAGGGAAGGGTTATAAGGCTTCTTGAAATAGATGAGATGCCAGATTGAATGATCCACATGAAGCAAGAATTTTTTAAAGTGGGTTCCAAGGAATTGTCTCATTTCTGGACTATGAAATACTAAGCACTGTGCATGGGGCTCTTGTTATGTATTCATCTACTCCTTATGAGATTGCTTCAATCCAAAGGCAAAAGTGAGCCAACAGGAAGGAATACAGTAGAAGTGTGGGCTGAAGCTTGACTCTTCACTCTATCACTTGCTAGTTGGGTACCCTTAGGCAAATTCTCCAGTTCTCCGCTTCTTTTCTTTTTCTTCTACCCATGGATTCATAGGATTTTTGTCAGGAATAGATGATATATTACATACAAATGCTAGATAAGATGCTGGCATAAATGTTTGCCCAGATACATAAACCCTTATAAATACTCAACAGACTTGTGAGGGCTAGGAATTACAATTTTTACTTTGTGGATGAGAAAAATGAGGCTCAGCAAGGATACAGAAATTTACTGTATGTTCCACAGTCAATGTGTCAGATTCTGGGTGCATGTGTCCATGTGAACTCCCAGGTGACAGAGTCTCCTATCCAATTCATGGAATTGCTGGGTCCTGGCAGCAGAAGGAAGAGTCACAGAGCCCACCCAACCTCTCCAGCTGTCTACCACCTTGCTGAGCCACATGTGGAACCTTTCCTCACCCTCTTCCCCCGCAGAAGAGAATCCTTCAGATCCACCACCCTGTAGGGAGAGTCAAACAGCTGCTGAGAAAGTAAGATGCCAGGCCATATTTGTTCAGGTGGATACAATTGCATCAGACTAGCATGGAGCTCAAATATTGAATCATAATTCTTCAGGCATCTTTGTATTTAAATCATAGCCCTGTCAAGCTCTCATTTGATATGCACTAATTAATGCTTCTTGTGAATTGTACCCGATTCTCTTCTCTGAGGGGTGTGTGTGTGTGTGTGTGTGTGTGTGTGTGTGTGTGTGTTTGTGTGTGTGTGTGTGTGTGTGTAGACACAGAGAGATTCCTATAAATCTGAGTGATCAAAAATATGCATCTGTCAGTGTCACATTCAGCACTTGGCTCTCTGGGGCTGATGGGTACCTCTTGGATGAGAGGGGTGGATACAAGTTATTAGACAAATATGAATCATTTATGAGGAAATAACCTACAGTAAATGAAGTCAATTTTTTTTTTATTATCCCTCAAAGCTGGAATCTTCAGCTGAGAGGAAGAGGTGAAGCCAGAACATGGAAATGCATGTTCTGCCCCTGATAATTCTGATCCTCTCCTTTTCTCTCCCATTCAAGGTGGTGGTGGCATTGCTGGCAAGATGTAGGTGGGATTGGACTGTAGAGAAAGGAGACATCAGGCTATTTCAAGTGGAATGTTTATAGACTCCACTGTAAACAGAATTTATTGATATCCACTTATGTAATATGGGAAAAATTGCCAGTGGTTTTGATTAGGGGAATTACTCAAAGTGAATGGGCATTAGGCCCTGATTTTAATTATTCCTATGGGTTAGACTTCAATGCAATGTCAGTGGAAGTGGAAATTAGACCGTGTTCAAGATCACTGCCCCTAGTGGAAAAGAGAATTGGTGGAAGTTTGACCAATGCTCGAGAACCTTCCAGTGGAGAGGAATGAAAACATTAAACTAAGACATTCCTCTTATATTTGGGGAGGGGGCAGAGAGAGAGAGTTCATTTTGCAATTAGACCAATCTGGGGTTGAATGTCTGAGCTCTGCAGTTCTCTATTATGTGATCTTGGGCAAGCCATGCCACATCTATGGCCCTTAGTTTCTTTATTTATTTAATGGGGAATACATTATCTTTAAAGTATTCTTATGAAGTTTATATTTTATGAGAATATTACATATTTTATATGTAAAATGTCCTCTCCTGACTTTACTCAATTATGACATTCTCTCTTGATCACTTTCTCCTTCCCATTCCCAACACATTCTACTTTTTGCCTCCATTATGAAACTCATTTGAATTTGTATGAGTTGTGCCACATGGTATATAATGCTTTAGAGCTATCTATGCTTAAATTAAAACATTTCTTCTAAGACTGTACAAACCACACAGCAAAGAAAATATAGGTGAAAGTAGGCTTATCACAGCTAACTGACCATAAGAATTCATGTTTCTCCTTTTATAGAACCAAAATAGAATGGCCACTGGGAAATAGCTACTAAGTCAGGTAACTGTTGTATTTTCCAACATGCTTTGCATTTAGGTGGCACCATTGGGACTAGTTCTCACCAATGAAATGTGAGCAAAGAGATGCATGTCACAGTAAGGTAATAAATAGGTGTGGTTTATCTACCTCCTCTTCCTTTTTCTAATGGCTCAATGTAGACAAATTTGGTATCCTTGGAAGGCATGTTTTGAACCTATATTCCCAAATTATCACTTGGAGGAAAGCCACTCACTGATCAGGAAAACCAATTTTGAACTTGGATGAGAAATAGACTTCCATCATATCTGAGCCATATACACTTTAGATTTGTTATAGCAGTTACTATTATTCTAACTAACACAACAGGATAGTCCAAAGTGATAGATTGTATCTATTTCTGAAAGTTAGGCATTGCAAACAAAGGCATCACAAAGAGCATCTAATTATCAAGCTGTCATGAATTGATTGGAGGTTTGACTAGATGGCCTCTAAGGTCTCTTAGTGACCTAAACTAATGACACCAATATTTCATGTTTAATAAATATTTGCTTTATTCCAGGAACTGTACTAAGTCAAACATTCTTCTTTGGACCTTGAAACAATATTAGGAGGTATACCCATGTAAATATAAGAAGGTTGATGACTACTGGTGAATATAAGATATGTGTAAGATTGGGCAATACACAAGGAGTCGATTTGCATTCAAATTTGTCAGACTCTGGAGTCTGAGTTCCCTACAACTGGATGATACTCTCTCCTCAAGTCTTCAAGTGCATGATTTTGTGCACACTCTCTATATATATCAGATCTTTCTTATAGGAGTTAGTCAAATTTTTCTATTGGAAAATTTGTTGGAAAACTAAAAAACAGTCAATTTTTATTGTATTAGTAGTCTGTTTCTGACTGTTTAAGAAGGGAAAGTGGGAAGGAATGCAAACCAAAACTAATAGAACCTCCACAATGTACCAAGTATATTCACATGTTATCCCATCCAGGTCTTCAGAGATTAGGGATATTATCACCAATTTACAGATAAGGGAGACTAAAATCAGAGCTATCCAAAAGTTTATTCATATAGTCATGCATTCCTTTAATAGGTATTTATTAACTTGGTACTATGTCATCAGGTGCTATGTGGTAACAGGAAATTCCAGAGTACACAAGACAAATATAAGCCCTGACAAGTTAGAACTTATGGTCCAGCATCTGTATCAGGAGTTAGTGAGCAACCTCTCAGGAAGGTTGATTCAGTGAAATTTGGATGTCTACTTATCGGGGTAAATTGTAAAGGAAGCTCTGACATTGGGTAGCCATTGAGTGACATGATTTCTAGGGTCCTCTTCTGTATTGGGAATCAAGATGTACAATATCTAGTTGGTTGCAGGCTAGTTCGTTGATTGTCAGAAATGATAAGGTGAGAGAGAAAACAAATGACAGGGGAAAGAAGCCAGCTAGACAAAGGACTTTTTCTAGCTGAATCTGGTTGGTAGTAATTGTTAAATAAATGTAAGCTATCATCAGTTATTATTAAAACCATTTCTGCATCCTATTAATAACTGGAAATATTTTTGTTCACTGAGCAGCACTGTTTACATTTACCAATAACTGAAAAGAATCATTATTTATTAACTGTCTTCTGTTTTCCAAGTTATCTTATTCTGTATGCCACATTACATATTTTGTCATGTAACTTGTACAATAATTTTACAAGGTAGCATATCAGTAAGGATAGGTTAGGCTATTATTCAGCAACAAGCACTCCCAAAGTCTAGACAGTTTAAAACAACAAAGGTTCGTTTCTTGTTCATGCTGCATATCCATTATAGGTTGACTGTTGACTCTACCTCAGCATTATCTTTGTTTTCACTCTGGGACTCAGAGTGACAAGGAAGCCATTAAGAACATGGCAGAGGCGTGGGTGAGAAAATGGCAAAGCATACACTGGATCCCTGATCTAATATATATATGTATATTTTTTTCTATAATATATGTGTGTGTGTGTGTGTGTGTGTGTGTACATATGTATATATGCACGTATGTATGTGTGTATATATATCATTGAACAAAGCAAAGCAGATGTCTTTGCCTGAGTTTAATTGGGATGAGGTAGTGTGATCTTAGCATATGCCAAGAATGAAAGACTCAAATATAAATGTTAACAATTCTACTGACTGCTTTAGAAAGGTACTATTTATTATACTCCATTTGCAGATGAGGAAACTGAGGGCTTTTGTGGGGGTGCTATGTGCCACGTTTGTGATCAGACCACAAGGAAGGAGACTTAAATCTCATTTACCTGACTCCAAATCCTTGTTCCCAAATTTCACACCTGTTCTCTGGATGCCACCTTGCTGTCTTCTCACAGGATCTCTCCCTCAGGTATCACCTTTCTCTGTATAGATAATTTTACTTTTACCTTCTGCTGGATCCTTCATGTCAGAATATTTGTATGGAAATGGAAGAAAAATTCTTCTTTGACAACTTGTACATCCAGCCACTGCCCTAGCTCTCCTGATCATGTCCCCAGCAAACTTTTAAAGTTATCTACGCATGCATTCACCTCTCAATTGTTTCCTGCATTGTGGATTCTGCCCTTCTCACTCAACTACTTCTCACTCGACCTCCACACTTCAAATCCAACCATCTGTTTTCCATTTTTATTTCCAGCTTGATTTCTCAGCACCATAGGACACAGATGACCACTCCCTCAATCTTCAGGCTGTCTTCCTTCCGGTTCCCATGAATGAGATTTCTTGTACCTTTCCTCTTGCATCTCTGGCCACTCCTCAGAGCCCTGCCACCTGCTCCCTCTCTTTTCCTGTTCCTGAACTGATGTGTTTTAGAGGACTGAAATTTAGACTTCTATTCCCATTCTACCCATTTTATCGTGGGAGTCTTATCTTTCTCACCTCTTTAATTACCTCTGCAGATTGATGATTTCTACGATGACAGTTTAAGTCCATCTGCACTACAGGCACATGGACCTAATGGCCTTTTAGAAATCATTGCTGGGATATTTCATAGGGATCATAAACTGACTATCTGGGGGAAAGTTATGAGTCCATGAAAGATTTGGTCAATTTCATCTGGGGATGTCTGTGGAATTGAACTTTTCTTCAAATTGATCTGAAACATCTTTTGGGTTACTGTTAGAGTCAGACTAGCATTTTTTTTCTCAGTCCTGGTTTTCTTTAAGGAGGAATTTTCTCTTTGCAAGCCCCTAGACTTTTTTTTCCCCCTTCTCTGGGGGAATTAAAGTAATTTTTCTGATTGGTGAATTTGGGAACAGTAGCTAGGCAAGTCTAGTTCAGATTCATCCTCTTTCTCTCTATTAGGAGAGGGTCTGTCCACAGAGAGCCTTGGTTCCCCTCTGTTCTCTCATACCATAGGACTTACCTTAGTCATCCAGGTAAGGCAGCTTGGACTGGTGGGCATGTCTACCAAGCTCTGGAATTAGATACCTGCAAGCCACTTGGCTGAGATACCCAAGTCCATGTCCCCTAGCTTGGCCTTCAGGATTAATATGGTTAATACTTTGGTCTCTGAATTACTTATTTTTCAACTTGTTTGAAACTTAGGTAGGGAGTTTGATTATTTAATGGAGTTCTTTGAATGCAATCTAAAGACATAGGATTTCAGATTCAGCCCCTACTTTATTATATTTTTTAGTTTCATGAAGTTGGCCAAACTTTGTTTCTGATGTGGGATTACAAATATCCATACATAACTATCTTATTTTCCTCATAAGTCCAAAAAATATATAAAGTGCTGCAGGCATTGCCAACTGTGTAATAAATCACTGCATCCATATTATTGTTTATGTAGTAATACTTATTGAACCCCTCTAGCCCTTGTTTGGGACTATAAATAAAAGAAATAGTCCCTGTCCTTGGGGTCTTGCAGAGTCTTGGAAAGCCAGAGAAGCAAAGGGATAATGCCAATACTGTGCCATCACACATAAGGAAAAAGAGTTGAGGGTGGGGTGGAGTGGGGCAAGGGTTGGGTTTCAAGCAAATCTAGGGAAGATGATGCCTGAGCTAATTTTTGAAGGATGGGAGGGAGTTAGAGGGGAAAAGGAAGAAGAAACAACACCACCTAAGGACTGGAAAAACAGCTCACATATATGTGCACAGCATGAGAAAGGAGGTGGGGTTGGTTCGACTGGAGTGGGCATATTGGCTGGAGAGTGGCCAGGAATGGGGTTCAGGAGGGTAACAGCAGTGACCCACAAAGGCCCAACACCTTAGGCTTTTGATTAGGCAATCAGGATGCAGGAGAGCCATAACGCAGATACAGCATCATGCGGAGTCCGTGGCCAGGAGGAGGTGATAGTGGTGGGAGGGTCCAGCTGAAGCCCATCCCCATGCTTGGAAGGCAGACGGACATAGGAGAGGGGACTGGAGGCCCCTCTAGGCATGCCAGCTCAGTCTCCTTCCCATTCTCTTTCCACGCTAGTGCCTTAGGATGGTGCGTCACTCTGTGTGAAGGGCTGCAGAGGTGAGGAGAGTGGTTCTGCACCCACCCTTTGTAGAGAAATGAGAGCCAATGATGGCAGGTGACCTGCCTGAGGTTTCTGGGAATGCAAATCCATAGGCTTTGCTGGGTTTTGGGGTCATCTGCCTGCTGTATTTAGGGAGTACTGTGTGAATGCTGGACTAAGTCTTCCTGGTCTCACTTCCCAGCTTCCTGATGTACAAAGCAAGGGTGCCCAGCACATCTCTGAAGTGTCTGAATCTCAATTTCCTTAGCTGCAAAACCTGCAGATGAGTTTAATAACAGATCCAACTGCATAGGGTTATAGAGATGGTTAAATGAGTATATATATATATCTACATATACCCATATATCTATATCTATATTTATATCTTTATCTATCTATGTCTTACTTACAGAAGGCCCAAGCCCTTAGTGAGAGCTATGTAAGTGCTGTACATTGTCATTACTTTATTCCAAATACCCCTCAACTTATGATGGGATTTTGTCCTGATAAACTTGTTTTCATCAGCTGAAAATGTATGAAGTTTGAAATGCACTTAACACTCCTAACCTATGGAACACCATAGCTTATTCACATAGTATCCTGTAGAGTTTTGGTTTCCCTTTGTGACCAGTAGCTAACTGGAGCCGTGGCTGGTTTGTGGCTGCCCAGCATTGCATTAGAGAGTATCACACCATGATGTCACCAGCCTGAAAGAAAATCCAAATTCCAAATCTGAAGTATGATTCCTGCTGAATGTGTATTGCATTTGTATCATTATTAAGTTGAAAAATCCTAAGTCAATCCATTGCAAGATGGGGACTGCCTGTATTTCAGTTAGGCTGATCTTGCTTCTAATGGCCAGACCATTCTTTGAGGACAAAGCTATACCTTGTATGCTTTTTTGTGGTTTGGATAGGGAATTAGAAGTCTTAATTGGGGTTTGGACAAGTCCCTTAGAGTCATGAATCTCAGCGGTGGCACATGTCTGTAATCCCAGCAGCTTGGGAGGCTGAGGCAGAAGGGTCAAAAGTTTTGAGAATAGCCTGGGCAACTTAGTGACACCCTATTTCAAAATAAAAACAAGTTTGGGAATGTAGCTCAGTGGTAGAACAACCCTGGGCTCAGTCCCTGATACCAGGGAGTAAGATCCCCTCCCTCCCCTCTCTCACATACTGGCAAGGGAGTCTGACCAATTATTCCACCCACACTGATTGGGCATCTGCCCTGTCTGCATCTCTTCAGGGATGTGATACCCACCTGGTCTGTCAGATGCAAGAGCTCATGGGAAACAGGGGCTGTAAGATTTGGAGGCAAATGGCTGTATCATAAGGTCTGAAGGGACAGACACACACTTGCAGGGCAGGTGAGCCCAGAGAGAAAGAGGTTAAATATAGCCTAGTCATTATGGGAGTCTATGGGAGTTAAGAGCTGAGGCTTTAGTGATGAGCGCACTATTGACAGGCCTGAGCATAAGGAAGGAAAGCAAACGAATGAGGTAGAATGTCCTAAACTTCCAAGCATCTTTTGGAGAATTTTAAGTAAGGAACTTTCCATGAAATTCTGCCCTTTCTCCCTGACCCACCAAATCACTTGTGGATATGTGCACACACTGTTCCATCTCTGGATCCCACGTCTCTGTTCTAGTTTATTTAAACTTTTGTAATTTCATATGGTGACTCTACAATGAAAGAGAAGGAGAAGAAAGCTAGTACTTTGGAGTACCTAGTATGAATTTGCTTATATCACCTCATTTAATTTTAGGATCCTGTAAGAGCAGCATTATTACTGCCTCATTTAACAATAGAGGAAATCACAGTCCAGGAAGTGAAGCAATTTGTCTGAATTCACACAGTGAGCTCATTTATTCAATAATTATCTACTGAGTGTTAGCGTTAGAGTGAAGGATTGAACTCAGACCACTTTGAGTTTGAAATCCCAATCCTGTAAACACAGAACATGCTGCCTTACCATCTAGACGGCCAGACTCTGAGGGCATCATCCTGACCATAAACCACTCCAACCTCTACTAACCCACAGTAATTGCAAACATCCCTAGACCTGTAAAGTTACCAAGAAGGAAGTTCCGTCAATGCCAGCAGTGCTGAAGGTGTGTGGGGTTGGGCTCCTTATCCAACTACCCGATCTTCCTCTTCATCAAGTGATCAGTCCCCTCCTCAATACTTCATGTTCTCCGAGTCCAGTTTTTCAGAGAATCAGTAAGTTGTAGCCTACAGAATTGACGGGAACCTCAGAGGCCACCTAGTCTAATGCTGAGCCTTTATAAAGAATGAGTCCAGAGAAGGTAAATGTCTGGTCTGAGGTCACACAGTGGTTTAGTGGCAGAGCTGGAGTTAAATGCTCTTTCAGTTTGTGGCATTGGAAACTATATATAATCTGCATGTTTCACCAGGAAGCCCCCTGTTAGATCTGGAAAATGTCTGGGAGGTTGGTTTAAAGAGATTTTCTTTTCCTCTTTTTTCACTGTCTGAAGTCTTGAAACAGATTGGACAGAACAACTGAGCAGTGGAGAGCCGAAGTGGACAGAATGGGTCCTGGGTGCCCCCGGCTTGTCTGTTGTCTGCCGCGCTACTTGTCACTGCCTGTGAGGTTGACAGCCACAGCTGCTCCTTTGTGGGGTGTTCAGACTCCTCCTGGGGTGCAAAGAGACTGACTCTGACAACACCGGCACAGGAGAGCCAGCAAACACCTGTCCTGAGGAACCCCCAAGTTATCCTTGTACAGGGGTGCACACGTGTGAGGAGGTGGTGTGGTAAAAACAACACACATTTAAAATCTGAATCAGCAAGTCTTCGTCTTCCCTGGCACCAACTGAGCACCATGCTTCAGGCTGGGAGTCCTGAGATCAAGTGCCAGGGGCCCAGGCAGAACCTGTCACTTCAGAGGAGCCAACTTTCAGAGCAGCTTCAGCACTTGCTTTAACCTCTTTGAGCTTTACTGTAACCTCATCAATGTCACTTCAACTCTGTAGTTGAGCTGCTCCAACTGTAAGGTTAGATGGCTAATGTCTCTTTTGTAGGGTTGTTTAAAGAATACACTGGAAATTAAAGGTCACTCCACCTGGAATGTGTCAGAGGTATTTTGTTTGTGCAGCAATTTGTTTAATTGAATTTTAATGCCTTTGGGAGTGAGGTGGGGGAGTGGGCAACCTAGGTTTATTCCTGCCTGTCCCCAACACAGAGCATGAATAATAGCCCTTACTTAGCACATGCTGCGCCCTTGTGCAAATTACAAAAAAAAACAGTAGCCTTTTGGGCCCGTCGCAGCCTTAGGTGCAGGGCTTGGCAAGACAAAGTGGTTTTCAGGGTAGAAAAGGTGTTCCCACCTTCAGGCAGACACATCCCCGGATACATGGCTGCACAGTTTGGTGAGCAGAGAGCATGCTGGGCACTTTGGATGGTACACAAACTTTTAGGTCAGCTGTAGAAGCCCTGTCCAAACAGACTGCCTCCCTCTTAGCAGTTGCCTGCCTCACTCCTTAAACTTAAAGTGACCCTTAAAGACAATTAACCTGAACTTAGATTTTTAACTTCTCTTAGACACTGAGCAGGGTACCTCCGACACACAGTAGGCTCTGAAGGAATACATGTGTGGAGAAGGAGGACAGTGTAAATTAGATTATTCGTGTAACAATGCCCAATGCATCATTCAGTGAACGATTATTGCATGAATGAATGAGCTCACAGGTTAGTTGTGAAAACAAGACATAAATCCCCATGTGAAGTATTTAATAACAATAAAACTTTCCAATTAGAGTTCAATACAACTCAAGAGATAGGGCAAGTCAGCATATGAGTGTCAAATTAATTGCTGGACCATAATTTTTATAGGAGTTCAGAAAGGTGGAGGAGATCAATTTGTGGACTTGGTGGCAGAAAGCCTGGATGGGTTCTTGATCATGCACTTACACACCACTGTCATTCATTCATCAAATGGTTCCCAATCCCATATTGTGCCAGCTTGCCTGCTGGACCCCAAGGATACAGAGAGGAACAACCCAAAGCCCACAGCCTCAGGGAGCTCACAGGTTGGTAGGGGATGATAGGCAAACAGACAACACAAATATGCTGCTAAAATAACCTAAAGAGGGGACATGGGGAGGGCTCAATGGGCTAATACTGATCACAGTAGGTGTATGGTGAATTGCAGCATTGTAACAAATGTTTCTGATTTCTGTCTGAATCATTTCTGAATCAATCTCCACCATTCAACATCTACCAATTCTCTTAAGTGCCCACTTTTTCTTCTCCCAATTTCCTCCCTTTATATGTCTCTTGCTTTTCTTTCCTTAATCTGCCAGCAGTCTTCAAGGGCACTGCACTGGCTGGGGCGAGGGTGGATGGACAGAAGCCTGGAACCAGGAGCTTACAGTTGGAAAGGCCCAAACTATCTTCAGACTCCACGGAGCTGCCATGCAGCCTTCCTGAAGAAGCCATTCTGACTGCAGTCACTCCGATCACCCTGGCAACCAAAGCATCCACAGCCTCTCAGGCAACAATGCCACGGAGAGTGGAGAGTGTTCTCTTCAACTTCCACTGAAGAGGATGACACACACATCTTGGAAAAGTAGCACATGACTCTCGGTACCTGCTTTCCCTCAGAGAAGGGCCAAGCTAAGGACAGCCTCGTGTCATAGACCCCAGAGCTGAACTCCATGGCCACAGGCCCTGCAGAAGCAGTGGTGCAGGGGAAAGCCCACAGGCATGGGACCAAGGAGTGCCGAGATGGAACCCTGGCCTTTTCACCCTAGAATGAAGGAGTTTGGGCATAGTAGTTGAATCCTCTTGGGTCTCAGTTTCTGTATTTGCAAAGTGGGCATAATAAATTGTACAGGCTTATTGTGAGGGTTAAAGGAAAGTGGAATAGGCATTTGGTGGAAAGTAGTTGAATACACAATGGAGACCCAGACACAATTTCCAAGATCGCTTGGTGAGTCATCAACCAACACAGAAATGAGAACCACCGTGGTCTTCTGATGCTCAACATGCCCAATTCATATTGACCTAATGGTGTTGACCTAGTGTTTGTAGGCACCATCTGAACCCAATGAGGAGTCAGTGAGTGTGGGCACTGGCAGGTGAATTATATATGAAATGAATGGCCAGAGAAGGTGGGTGGAAGCACTCACAAGGGCCAGCACTCACTGGTCAGGGAGGGGGCTCTGTCCCAGGGCATACTCTGCATTGGGTCCAGACAGCAGCCTGAGTGGTGGGTCCTTGCCATCAGACCAGTATAAACTAGGTGGCCATTTTTCTCTAGCACAGTGGTTACTGCAGTATTCTCAGGAATGTCACTGAGTATTATAGAGAGTGTTTATCCTGCTAGACTGGACTTTGGTTACCGAGCAGGCTCAGAAAATATGTGAAGTACAGCCATCACCCAGGTCCAGTCCTGGCCTCCATCCATAATCAATACCAGCCTTTTTTCTATTGATCCCTGATAGGGATTCAGAATCCTTCCATTCCCTATCAATCAACTAGAGTAGCCACTCACTCAATAAATATTAACTGAATGTTTCAAATGTCCTGGATCCTGAGGAATGTCAAATATTGTCCTCAGACTGTCATTTCAGGCCACAACAGCTTTCCTGTGCTCCATGCTTGGTGTCAGTGTGGGATCATGGAAAGGATAAAGGTTTCAAGGTCAGGGAAGCCAGGCTCTATATTTTAACTCTACACTTGGGTAGATGCCTGTCAATTGTGTTTCCCAGTTCTCCTTCCTTTTATCTGGTAAATGACCTCCTGCGTTAGACCACCTCTTTACTCCATGAAGTCTGGTCACAGTATCAGGTACGTGTCAGGCACAGGTGATCATTGTACTTCTTTATCCCTGACCAAAGTAGACATTTGCACGTGACTCCATCCAGGACAAGCAGAACTTTAGATATTTTTCCATATGTTTGAAACTTGGAAAACTCTTTCTTGAGATTATACAAACCTAGAACTTTCTGTGACCATGTCCCTACCCACCTACTATAGGAAAGAAGCTTTCTGCTGTGAAGTAAATGAAGGAAGGGAAAGAAATAGAAGAATGCAGAGGAGAGTGGGAAAGACAAGGGGAGGGAGAGGGATATTACAGACATGATGACATCATTGGATTCAACAGAGACCCAGGCTGGCTTCACCCTGCACTGCCAAGTGACATAAGCCCATAAATTCCCTTTGCCTTAAGCTGGGGGTGCTGACCTCTCCCAGTAGGGAGGTGGGAGGGGTAGGGGACAGCGATGGAGTAAAGAATGACCTTATTCTTATAGACAGCAAGGGGGAAAAGCAAACAGGCTGCTGAAGAACAATCCTGGTTATGCCTGTAATCACAATCACATTGTCTTTGTACTGACAAACATTTAAAAGAGAAGGTATGTGTATCTGGTCTCATGTTTCCCTGTGAGTGTTCCTCTGAAGTGAGTGAATTCAGGGTGGTCCCGTCCAGTCTCTTCCTTGGTTCATAAGTCCCCCCAGGGCTTGGGATTCATTTCCCCCTGTATTTCCTCTAGCAGGTAACCTGTAATATTCACTTTTTTTTTTTTTTGCTGTTCCTATTGTAGTAATTTTTATTTTTATTTTTTAATTTTTATTGTAAATAAATGGGATACATGTTGTTTCTGTACATGGAGTAACAGTATACCATTTGCATAATCATACATTTACATAGGGTAATGATGTTTGATTCATTCTGTTATTTTTTCCTTCCCCCCCACCCCTCCCACCCCTCTCACCCCTCTCACCCCTCTTTTCCCTCTATACAGTCTCTCCTTCCTCCATTCTTGCCCCCCTCCCACCCCCCATTATGTGTCATCATCCGCTTATCAGTGAGATCATTCGTCTTTTGGATTTTTGAGATTGGCTTATCTCACTTAGCATGATATTCTCCAATTTCATCCATATGCCTGAAAATGCCATAATTTTATTATTCTTTATAGCTGAGTAATATTCCATTGTGTATATATTCCACAGTTTCTTTATCCATTCATCAATTGAAGGACACCTAGGTTGGTTCCACAGTCTGGCTATTGTGAATTAAGCAGCTATGAACATTGATGTGGCTGTATCTCTGTAGTATGCTGATTTTAAGTCCTTTGGGTATAGGCCGAGGAGTGGGATAGCTGGGTCAAATGGTAGGTCCATTCCAAGTTTTCTAAGGAATCTCCACACTGCTTTTCAGAGTGGCTGCACTAATTTGCAACCCCACCAGCAATGTATGAGTGTTCCTTTTTCCCCACATCCTCTCCAACACCTATTGTTGCTTGTATTCTTAATAATCACCATTCTAATTGGGGTGAGATGGAATCTTAGTGTAGTTTTGATTTGCATTTCTCTTATTACTAAAGATAGTGAACATTTTTTCATATGTTTGTTGATTGCTTGTAGATCTTCTTCTGTAAAGCGTCTGTTCATATCCTTAGCCCATTTGTTGATTGGGTTATTTGTATTCTTGGTGTAGAGTTCTTTGAGTTCTTTATATATTCTGGAAATTAGTGCTCTATCTGAAGTATGAATGGCAAAGATATTCTCCCACTCTGTAGGCTTTCTCTTCGCATTGCTGATATTTTCCTTTGCTGAGAGAAAGTTATTTAGTTTGAATCTATCCCAGTTGTTGATTCTTGCTCTTATTTCTTGTGCTATGGGAGTCCTGTTGAGGAAGTCTGATCCTAAGCCAACAAGTTGAAGATTTGGACCTACTTTTTCTTCTATAAGATGCAGGGTCTCTGGTCTGATTTCAAGGTCCTTGATCCATTTTGAGTTGATTTTTGTGCAGGGTTAGAGATAGGGGTTTAGTTTCATTCTGTTGCATATGGATTTCCAGTTTTGCCAGCACCATTTGTTGAAGAGGCTATCTTTTCTCCATTGCATATTTTTGGACCCTTTGTCTAGTATGAGAAAATTGTATTTATTTGGGTATTTGGGTTTGTGTCCGTGTCCTCTATTCTGTACCATTGATCTACCTGTCTATTTTGGTGCCAATACCATGCCATTTTTGTTACTATTGCTTTGTAGTATAGTTGAAGGTCTGGTATTGTGATACTCCCTTTTTCATTCTCCCTGCTAAGGATTGCTTTAGCTATTCTGGGTTTCTTATTCTTCCAGATGAATTTCATGATTGCTTGCTCTATTTCTGTAAGGTACGTCATTGTGATTTTAATTGGAATTGCATTGAATCTGTATAGAACTTTAGGTAGTATGGCCATTTTGACAATATTAATTCTGCCTATCCAAGAACATGAGAGATCTTTCCATCTTCTAAGGTCTTCCTCAATTTCTTTCTTCAATGTTTTGTAGTTTTCATTGTAGAGATCTTTTACCTCTTTGGTTGGATTCATTCCCAAGTATTTTATTTTTTTTTTGAGGCTATTGCAAATGGGATTGTTTTCCTCATTTCCCTTTCAGCTGTTTGGTCGCTTGCGTATAAAAATGCTTTAAATATTCACATTTTTATCTTTGCAGGGTGCTTTGTGCTTTGAAAAGCAGGTTCATCTGCATTATCAGACGTGATTCTCAGGGCATCTGAGATGAAGCCAGGGCTGGGATTATTATTACTGCCCATCAGATTGAGAAAGAGGCTCAGGCCCTAGAATCTTGGACTTCAAAAAGGAAGCATGGACAGAGTTGTGTGGTGATCTCATGGGTAAGAGATGGTATGAAGGGCGGAAGTATCTTTGGGTTTGGAGCCAGATGGCCCAGGATTAAGTCCTAACCCTTTTACTTACCATCTGACTTTCATCAAATCAATCCTGCTGAGTCTTAATTCCCCAATTGTCAGATGAGGGACTAGGATGGCATTTTCCTTCAAGTATTCTTGTGACTATCCCAGGAGATGATATAGAAGGAGGCTTTTGTGAGTCGCAAGGGACTGTCCACCTATTTGGGGCTGATTTTTTTTTTTTTTGAGTGACAGCTGTAGTATTCTGAGTCTAGCATTCTCTTTTCAACTCCACATTCAGTGACATCATGTTGGTAAGCTGAAATCAGCCACGATGAGAATAATATTTACACCAAGGAAATTGGCAAATGTCTAGAATAAGGTCTTCCTTTTTTCCCTGGAGAGTCAGTGGTAAACCAATGCACCCTGGGTCCTGGAGATGGAAGAAGAGAAGAAAGGATACTACTATTTAAGTTGCACTCTCTATATTGAACATCCTCATAACATCTACTTTAGTCCTCAAAATACCAGGAATCTGATACTGATCTTGTTTTACAGAGGTCATTAAAATAGATTCATAACTTGCTCAAGAACACATAGTAAATGAAATAGCAGAGATTTGAGGTCAGGTCTCGCATTCTCTGTTTCCCATGCAGTATCCCACAGATGCATCTGTTAGCATCTATTGCTTCATCTATTGTTTCATCTATTGTTTTGAACTCAGCAGTTGTAAGACATAACTCAGTTTCTAGGACCAAATGGCATTTAAGATCCCTTTTTGGATTTCAATAACTCCAGTTTGGGACTTGGAAAAAGATGGAAAGAGTGTAACACATTGCACCAGGCACAACTGGTCTGTCTTGGAGATCCATAGTTCTGAGTCTCAATTGGATTAACACCTCCAGGTCCTAAAAATTAGGCAGCACCATTAGGATGGGGGCCATTTAAAGCATTCAGACCTGCAGAAGGAGAAAGTCAAGTCCCAGCCCTTCTACTTTACTCCTCTAGTGTTAGGTTCATCTGTAAAAGGGGTACAATAATTAGTTATGCCTTTTTACCTCATGTTCCTATGGAATCAATGGGAGAAGGATCCTGAAGGCCTCTGGAATATGCTGCACTACACAGATGTAAGAGAATGAGCACGTGGTTCAGCCAAGAACCTTTCCTCCTGTTGCTAAGAGAGAAAGACCGTCTGCTTTACTTTCCTGCCATCTCTGGCTCTATGCATCCAGAGATATGCATCCACCCAGCCCTTTTTCCTTTCTATTTTTATACCTCAAGAGCTTCATATGATGATGTCCTGTCTGCTTCAAACTAGATGAAGGTGGCAGACGGGAAAAAAAGTCTAAAAGACCTAAACAAAATGAAAATCTGTTTCCTGCTGGAGAAGATGACAGATGGGTTCAGGGGCCAACGTTACAAATGCAAGCATTCTCAGACATTGAGAGAGGCTCTGCCTGGAACCCATGTGTTTCCCTGTCTGGCCTTGGACAGAAGAGTTCCAGGATGAAGCTGTTGTTAGATGGGGACAGAGGGATTATAGAAGTACTTCAGAGATTCTTGGGGACCTGCAGATGGTGACGATGGAATTAACAACCAGTTAGTACCTTGGGTGTCTTCCTGATCTCATTTCACCCTCACAATAATTTTATGAGAAGATAGAGTATCATTTATATTTTCTAGTTAAGGAAAAGGATATTTGGAGAGTTGGGGGAGTGGCTCACACTAGGCTCCCTGGGGCTTTCAAGTGGACATTTCCCCCAGCAAGCCTAGTAGAAGAGGAGAGGTCACTGTGCTTTGTGGTTGTGGAGGCCAGGGAATGAAAAGGGACTTTTATTTAGCATTGCAGGAGCCTCTGACTGGTTCCTCTGCTTCCACCCTTACCCCCTCCAACCCATTCCACTCCATATAGCAACTGGAGTGAGTTTTTTCCACGGAAAACTACACTGTCTCCATCACTACCCCCAAACTTAGAATCTAGTTTAATTGTCTAACTGACTTCCTCTCATAAGAACAGCCTCCCTCTCATAGGGACCATCCTACCTCCTCTCATACCACTAACCCATTGCTGTTACTACATTCCAGCCACACTTATGCCCTTCTGCTCCTCAAAAGCATTCAACTCACTCCTGGGTCAGGGCCTTTGCACCTGCTATTCCCTCCATCTTTGATGACTAGTTCTTTATCCTATATGACTTGGGTTAATTGTCATGTTCTCAGAGACTCCTTTCCTAACCATCCAGTCTGATGTCTTACCCCAGTCGTGTCCTATTATATATCACCATATACTTAAATTTTGGTCAATAGAGATTGTTACTATCCAATAGTTTCTTGCTGACTTACTTATTTACATTCTATGTTTTCTTCTAGAGCAAGTTACAGGAGAATAAGAATTACTAGTCTGTTTGAAAGTGCTACCCCACTCCAAAAAGTAGAGGTTGGCACACAGTAATCACAAAATAAATATTTACTAAATGAGAGAATTGTTACTGATATGTAATTATCCCAGGAAGGGTTGTACATTGGATGAAGAAGACTTGCCACTTGCCATCACCAGGCATCAAGTTCTGGGCTCATCTCATTTGATTCTCATTTGATTCTCACAATCCTATGACAGGGATCATCTGATTCCCATTTTGTAGAGGAAGGAATGAAGGCTCAAACATTAGGCAATTTGCTAAGGCAATTTGCTAGCTCCTGGGCCCACACACTTGATTTTAGGGTGTGCATAGATAGTCTCAGGGGTTTATGTATTTGCAGGAGGGTGTGTCTTCTGCTGCAAAATCTTATGTGTGTGAAGGCTCCCAAGGAGGAGGAGGAGGCTATGTCAAACACTTTCATTCCAAGACCCAACAGGCAGCTGGGAGAGGGCTTCCCCTAATAAGTCATTATTGCTTGTCCTGAAGCCCAGATCTTCCAGGGAAGCCCACACTGAGAACCGCCGAAGGTGAGTTCTGCAGAATGGTTGCCAGGAAAATGGTTACATGTTGTAGGTTTTGTTGTGACTGACTAGGAGGGAGCCTGCCAGCGGGTGCTGAGGTCATTCTCCCCTCACTGAGCTCACATTTTGACCTGGTCAGGCCAAGCCACTGCTGCTGGCGCCCTCATCCTGCGCTAGGTGGCGAAATGCTGAGGGGCTCCCCTATTCGGGGATATGCGGTAGTGATGTATAAGGTATGAAAGATGTGGCCTGCAGAGAAACGGCACTATCTCTACTGCTGCTACTGCTGCTGTTGCTGCTACTGCTACTGCTGCCGCTGCCGCCGCCACCACCACTACTGCTGCCAGCGGAGCTGCTGGGAGTGAGCATCCTCTCTCCGGGATACCCAGTTCCGTGGCATCTCCCGCTTGCCCTGGCCCCACGCGGACCTTCCAGCCCCAGGGAACAAAAGCGGAGCCCGTTCGCCCTCTTCTGCAGCCAGAGGATGAGTCGAGAGGGCTGAGCGGAGAGTGTGGTCTTCGGCGGCTGGAAGGTAGGAGAAGGTGTTGCGCCTGCCCGCAGCGGCGTGGGAGGCTCGGGGTGGGAGCGCCTGGACAGGGGTAGCCATGGGCGCCCATCCGTAGAGTGGGCGCTGCCGGGACCTAGCGGGGTGGTGGTCTGCAACGCTGCCCCGCATTGCCCACTGCGGGGAGGGCGCCGCGCTCCCGCAGCCGTGAGGGAGTCCTCTGCGTGGAAATTGGAGGCAGCGGAGGAAAGTGTGGAGCCCGAAGCCGGGCAGCGGCGTCTGAAGAAGGGCTGCCAGCGGCACTTGGTGGCGCGCGTCTTGCCGCGAAAAGCGGGCAGGCAGCGGCTGCAGTGTGCGCAAAGTTTTGGGTAGCGCGCAAAGGCACCGGCAAGGGCTGCCGCGCCGAGCCGCGCAAGTTGTGGCCAGAGCGCCAGGACGACCCCCGAGGGCCCCACGCGGAGTCGCCCGAGACCGGGACAAGTGCCTTTTGCTCCCCTCAACCCCATCCGAAGCTGGGTTGACACAGTCGTTTAACCCTTCGCCTCTCGGGGGAAACAACTTCATCCGTGTCAGAGGCGGCTGGACTCAGGCTGGCTGGGCAGCTCGAGGCTCCTGGCTCAGTCCCGTGGTCTTGCGCATTTCCCCGCTCATTCCACATTTTTCTTTTCGTTTCTGTCCACTGCTTTTTCCAGAAACCAGGCAAGCTGGCCTGGGGTCTTCTCCCCACCTCGTCTCTGTAATTTTTCCTCCTTGGGTTTTTGGACTCCTATTTTCCCTCCCCACCCCCCAACCCCTGTCACCTTGGCTCTTTGATGCTGCTTTGAAAAATGAGATGATTAATCAATTAGGTTAGTGGCCAATTAGGCATAACCTTGTAGAAAAATAATTATGCCTGAATCTCTGCGCTTTCACTGGTGATGAGGTGGGAATCCAGCCCAGGTGGAGGGGCTGTTCCTAAAAGATAGGGCGGACCGGGGAATTTCTGGGAATTTAAGATTAAAAAGATTCAAATGTGTGGTGGTGGAGGAGGTTGTAGGGGTGGAGTAGTGTGTGTGTGCGCGCAGCGCGTGTGTTGTGTGTGTGTGTGTGTGTGTACACGTCAGTGTCAGTTTTTGCCCAGGAAATTAACCCTTGGCAGCTCAGTCTGAGTGGACTTTGCAGGCAACATGTTTCCAAGAGCTCAGAAAGGTGTGTCCTCTTGCATGCCAGGCTCCCTCCCGCTGTCTCCCTGAGGCTCTCGCCTGTATATCGCCTAGCCTCACAGTGGCTTTGCTGCTGCCCTGGGAGGCTGAGTTCCGATGAAAGCATTTTAGTTTCCTGCAGGAAGAACCTTGTCGTTTCAGTGGTTCCCGTACAGTGCCTTCTGAGAACACACATTTCCCTGATTGTGTTGAAAAAAGCAGTTCGTAAATGGGTGTAAAAGAGGAGACAGTCTGTTTCCAGGGCTGGGAAGTTCTGCTGTGGAGCTGGGTGTCCTTTTCTTTTTGGAATGACTGGTGGGGTTTGGCACTGCAGTATTACAATACAGCCATATTAAAAAGGTCTTCCGAGCTTGGAGCCCTCCACCACTGCAGCCCCATCTTCAACAGACTTCCCTGCTTAAATCCTTGTTGCAGGGATCATGCAGTGGATTTCATACACTATGTGCATTTTAATCCCTTTCTGTCTCTCTAATTCAAGATTTCCCTATCTGTTTATATGTCTGAACCCTGGATAGTAGGTTTCTAATCTAAAGGTAAAACCTAGAGTGTTCCTAGGACAGAGGGATTTTTGCAACAGGTCTTAGGTCTAGGGTTTCTAATCATATATCCCTAGGTCACTTAGCTTGGCGCCCGCATATCTCTACAGTGACTGGGGTGCAGGATCAGGTGGTCTCTGAAATCCCCCGCAGTGCTGGCATTAGCTGGATTTGAATTTTATGACTTTTTTTTTTTTTTTTCTTTCTGAGCAGAGCCAGAGGAGAAGCTGAGCAGTGCAATGTGACAGCAGTGCCACCTCACTCCCAGTGGAGAGGGGTGGGGGCTGGCTGGGACTTGTTAGCAAATAGGAATTGCCCAACTGGAAGACTGCCTAGTGATACTGGTGTCCAGGGACAACTGCTAGCCAGAGGCTCCTCCCGCCTTCTTCAGAAGGAAGGGTCACCATTCAGCCCTTGCTCTTAGCCAAGATTTTTTTCTCTTGAAGCTGGACTCAGCCAGTTCCCTCACAGCAACCACATTTGTTGGTCAGACTCACACTAGCAAGACCTTGCTTTTTCTAAAACAGTATTTTTCTCCATAGTGGGAAGGGATTGAGGGGAAGAAGAAAGGCAGAGAAGAAAAGAAGGGGGTAAAATACCTGTGCTAAGAGAGATACAGAGAGCCTAAGACTTCACATGCAACTAGACAGTGGGAAGGAGGGAGGAGGGGGAGGGGGAGGGCAACACACAGGAAGAGGAGAGGGGAAAAAAAACTGAGAAGGGAATACTAGAACCAAGAGGGAGAGAACAGTGCTCACATGAAGCCAGACCTCTTCATCATTTGGCTTGGAAATAATGTCAAGGAAAACCTCAGACTGCAAAGACTCATTTCAGATAGACCTGCTGCCTGGAAATCAGCTTTGATATAATCAGACAATTACTACATAAGTTTTACATCACAGAAAACCTTTAACTCCATTTCTCATTTCTTCGTCGGGTAGGGTCTCTGGCTCAGGTGGGTGGGGGCTGAGAGGGGCTCCATTTGCTTTGCATGGTTGGAGGGCACACTTGCTTAGGTTAGGTTGTGGCACTGCGTTTGGACAGGCTGAGTATCAGAATGGTTTTGGAGGAGCCACTTATTTGGTTTTAGATTTTTCTTCTACAGAATGGACAACTTAAAAAAAATGTATTATTATTTAATTTGAGGAGGTGGGGGGGGGGTGAGAAGGATACATGCCACCAGAACTTGAAGTGATGGAAAAATGATTCCAAGTCATTTTCTCCTCTAAAGCCCTCTCGTCCCCTTTCTGGACCATCCTCTGAGCTGCTCAGCTCATTCTGAGCCTCTAGGATGGGCCTTTCCACAGCTGTGACATGATCTCTCTAAAACATAACTTTGATCCTATTTCTTCCCAGATCAAAAACATAAAGGGATCCCTATTGCCTAAAGCACATTATTCAAATTCCTAACCACAGACATCAAGGCCTTCTGCTCTCTGGCCTCCACTCCTTCAAATGTGCCCATCTCACACATGCGTGCATGCTATACCCCCCACGCACTCATACATTTACACACATGCATATTCACAGAACCCTCACATACACATACTACTTTCATATCCACATTCACAGACACAGAAGCATGCCAGAAACCACACTTACAGCATTTCACACACATGCACAATATTACACATGCCCTGACACACAAATACACACATTACACTGAACAAACTTGCACACATGTATACATATACATAAACACAGACACCATTATACACATTCACACATCACAAACATATGCACTACATTCAAACTCACACACACAAACATGCCCAAATATCACATCACACACAGCATCACACACATACATACACAACGTTTCACATGGCCTGATGCCCACATATATGCATATACACACTGACACACATGTATACACATGCAAAAACATAGAAATCCTCACATGCCTTCACACAGCCTCACAAACTTCACACACATTCATACTATTTGCACTAGCTCACCTACTCACGCTTATACACAGCATCACACACTTTCGCATGATACATGCCTCCACAGACATCCATAAACGTACATAGCCTCCTGTAGATATGCACTGAATCATTCAGCCTCACATACATATAACATGCTACACCCACACACCTACAAAGACTCACAACATACACATATACACATGAACACAGCATCACATGCCCTCTCATACACACTACATTTACAACTCTATGCTCACACATGCATTCACATCCCATTCGCATCCCACATTTGCCTTTGTACCTGGGCAAGGGCAGGCTGCTTTGGCCGTCTGGAATGTACTTTCCTATTCCTTGGTCTGGTGAGCTCTGCTTATCTCAGTATCCATCTCTCAAGTGACATCCACACAGAGACCTGTCCCTTGGGAAGCTCATGCTCCCTCAGTACTCCTCACACACCTCTCCTGAAGTCTGTGTTGTATGTCTCCATGTGTCTTTCTCTCCTGATAGACTGGACATGCCTTCAGAGCAGGGGACAATTCGTTTCCCTAGTCCATCCCAGGGTACAATGTGGACTTCAGCACAAAGACGTGTGACTGATGTTTCATGGCCACATTCATTTAGGGTGTCTAAAGAATGACCAACATCCTCAACATCTTTCTCACTTGTTTCTTGTTTTCTCTTACTCTGGTGTTTTGTTTACAAAAATAGCAAGTTTTTAAAAATTCAAATGATAAACATTTAACATGAAAAGTAACAATTGTTCCACCACCACTTAAGGACCTCCCTCTGTGCTTATTGCAGGTGTTATTAAACATTTGCATTACCCCTTGGCCTTAATTTCATATTTCCTAACAGGTTTATCTGCAGGGATCATGCAATACATATGTATGTGTATCCTCTTCATGTCTAACGGTGTTGTCCATGCAGTGTTGCCCAATAGCTATGGAGTACGTGAACACTGAGATTCTTGCGACTTATTTTTGAAGAGCAAGAACATTAGTATTAGTTGAGTTTATGTGTAAAATCACATGAAGTAAATTGTTTCAATAACCTTCACCATAGCTCTATGTGATTGTGTTATAACCCTTATTTTACAGATAAGGAACCTAGGTTCCTAGAAATGATATAAATTGACCAGGTCAGAAAGAGAAAGGACAGTAGGGTCTGGACTGACACCAAAATCCCCTTCATTTAATAGCCTCCGCTCTGCCCACTCTACTCTCTGAGTGGGTCTGTGGGCACCCAGAGGCAAATCTTCTAACTCGGCTTTACATGCCCATCCTTTGCTCAGAGAACAAGCGTTCTCAGAGCCCTTAGCCCATGCCTTCACTGTGGCCCTTCCAACCAGGTGTCACCACCTTTCATAGATGAGGAAAGGAGGCACAAGTGAGAAGTGAATATGCCTTGGCCAACCCCCTAGAGACAGGAGGAAGTAGAAGGTGCTGAAGGCCTTCTGGCAAGGACTGCTCATTCTTTCTTCTTATATTCGGGATCTAACAGTAGAAAGGACTAGGATGCCTTCTTTCTTCACTTGAGTACTGTGACTTCATGGTGTCTGTGGAGATGAGGACTGGTAGATGAGGACTCTTTCTGGAGAGGGGAGGCTTTGCTGCCCCTCAGGTCTGCGGACTGAAAGGGCTCACATTTCCTGGGATCATTGTATCAGGGATCCATCTTTCCCCAAGTCCTTCTTATCTGCATATCTGAGGTCTTCTTAACTCAAAACCATGGACAGAGAGTGAGGCTCGAGACTTTGGTGTGTAGTTGTGGACATTGTCCGTGGTTCTGTGGGTACCTGATGACACTTGATAGGGGGTTGAAGGCTTCGATGTTGGGATACTTTGCCAGTGAGGCAGTAGGTACTGGAGGCCTCCAGAGTTTGGCTTTGATAGCCTCTGTCTTCTGGTAGGGTAATGCAATTATGGCTCCCTCATTGGGTGCATGCTTCCTATGTGTCAGACCCTGGATAGAATGCACACCATCTGTGCATTCTCTAATTTTATTTTGCTAACAATACCAAGAATAGTGTTATAATTCTCACTTTATTCTCACCTAGTACAGTACTCAGAATTTATTGAGTGTCTACCTGTGATTATGGGTACTTTTCATGTTATCCATTACTCTTGAAGCAATCCAATATTTCCATGTAAGGAAACTGGGGCTCTACGAGGTTAAAAGAGAGCTGAGTCACATGCCCAATGAGTGAAGCTGGAGTTGGAACCTCCTGTGTCTGGCTTCAATTTCTGTTCTCATTTTCTTTTTTTTTTTTTTAATTTTAATTTTAATTTTTATTATTATTGTATACAAATGGGATACATGTTGTTTCTCTATTTGTACATGGAGTCAAGGCATACCATTTGTGTAATCATACGTTTACATAGGGCAATGATGTTTGATTCATTATTTTTTTCCCTTCCCCCCCACCCCTCCCACCCCTCCCACCCCTCTTTTCCCTCTATACAGTCCTTCTTTCCTTCATTCTTACCACACTCCTTATCCCTAACCCTAAACCTAACCCTAAACCTAATGCTAACCCCTCCCACCCCCCATTATATGTCATTATCCGCTTATCAGTGAGATCATTCGTCCTTTAGTTTTTTGAGATTGGCTTATCTCACTTAGCATGGTATTCTCCAATTTCATCCATTTGCCTGCAAATGCCATAATTTTATCATTCTTCATTGCGGAGTAATATTCCATTGTATATATATATGCCACAGTTTCTTTATCCATTCATCAACTGAAGGGCATCTAGGTTGGTTCCACAATCTGGCTATGGTGAATTGAGCAGCAATGAACATTGATGTGGCTGTATCTCTGTAGTATGCTGATTTTAAGTCCTTTGGGTATAGGCCAAGGAGTGGGATAGCTGGGTCAAATGGTGTTTCCATTCCAAGCTTTCTGAGGAATCTCCACACTGCTTTCCATAGTGGCTGCACTAATTTGCAACCCCACCAGCAATGTATGAGTGTACCTTTTTCACCACATCCTCGCCAACACCTATTGTTGCTTGTGTTCTTGATAATCACCATTCTAATTAGGGTGAGATGAAATCTTAGGGTAGTTTTGATTTGCATTTCCCTTATTACTAGGGATGTTGAACATTTTTTCATATATCTGTTGATTGCTTGTACATCTTCTTCTGTGAAGTGTCTGTTCATTTCCTTAGCCCATTTGTTGATTGGATTATTTGTATTCTTGGTGTAGAGTTTTTTGAGTTCTTTATAGATTCTGGAAATTAGCGCTCTATCTGAAGTATGGTTGGCAAAGATATTCTCCCACTCTGTAGGCTCTCTCTTCACATTGCTGATAGTTTCCTTTGCTGAGAGAAAGTTTTTTAGTTTGAATCTATCCCACTTGTTGATTCTTGTTTTTATTTCTTGTGCTATGGGAGTCCTGTTAAGGAAGTCTGATCCTAAGCCAACAAGTTGAAGATTTGGACCTACTTTTTCTTCTATGAGATGCAGGGTCTCTGGTCTGATTTCAAGGTCCTTGATCCATTTTGAGTTGAGTTTTGTGTAGGGTGAGAGATAGGGGTTTAATTTCATTCTGTTGCATAAGGTTTTCCAGTTTTCCCAGCACCATTTGTTGAAGAGGCTATCTTTTCTCCATTGCATATTTTTGGACCCTTTGTCTAGTATGAGAAAATTGTATTTATTTGGGTTTGTGTCCATGTCCTCTATTCTGTACCATTGATCTACCTGTCTATTTTGGTACCAATACCATTCCGTTTTTGTTACTATTGCTTTGTAGTAGAGTTGAAGATCTGGTATTGCAATACCCCCTGCTTCGTTCTTGCTACTTAGGATTGCTTTAGCTATCCTAGGTTTTTTATTCTTCCAGATGAATTTCATAATTGCTTGCTCAATGCATTTTTATACATAAGTGATGAATCTTCAGAAAGAGAAATTAGGAAAACTACCCCATTCACAATAGCATCGAAAAAAAATACAATACTTGGGAATCAATCTCACAAAAGAGGTGAAAGATCTCTACAATGAGAACTACAGAACACTAAAGAAAGAAATTAAAGAAAACCTTAGAAGATGGAAAGATCTCTCATGTTCCTGGATAGGCAGAATTAATATTGTCAAAATGGTCATACTACCTAAAGTGCTATACAGATTCAATGCAATTCCAATTAAAATCTGTTCTCGTTTTCTATCTTCAGTCTCTTTTTCACTATTCTTTGTTGGTGCTCTTAACATCTATCAAAGCATGAAATTGTGAAAAATATCTTTTGGTTTTTTTCTTTGTTAATCCAGTGTTCAGAAGGACCATTGTCTAAAAAGATACAGTATTTGCATTTTGGCAAACCTGAGTGTTTCTCCTATTGCACTTTCAGGTGTATGAAGGAGTACCTGATGTGCTGATATGGGGGCCGTGTGATTCTAATCTCCACTTAGAGCAAAAAAGCGAAAGAGACACAAGAGTGTTTCTCGGGTTGAAATAAACTCTCTTGAGTCACTGCATGACCTGGTTGATTTGGACAAGGAAGTGACCATTCCTTAGTGACATTTGGACTCTTTCTTTGTGGTTGATAGCGCAGAAATCCTGCATCATTAATGGGTGTTCACCTGGGATTTATAAAATAGCCATACTGTGGAGGAGGAGACCCAATGACATCAGACAACCTTTTAATTTATCTGGCAAAGCACATGTGGTTCCTATCTCAAAGGGGGCAGACGGAATTAAACAAGAATGAATGCCAAATAAAGAATTCATTTGTATTCATAGGCTTTTAATAAATAAAAATGATTTTTTTCTGAAATGAGCTCTGAGCCATAGGTCTTGAGACTTCTTGTTTAGTTAGCATGCAGAATATGGCTTCTTCGTATTTCAAAATGACCATTTTTTTTTTTCAGAAGCGTGAGCTTAGATCTTTAGTGACATTTTCCTCCAAGCAAATATTTATAGCCAAGTTGGAAACTGACAGGAGGAGGGTTTAAAATGAAAATGTTACCAAACTGAAGTTTACATCTGAGTGCAGCACATGGTGCCACCATGGACAAAGTCCTAAGTGCTCAAAATATTTGTCAATTTGTGAACTTGAAAAAAAAAACAAGCTGTTTTCATTTGTTAATGTTAAGTTTAAAAATCACATTTTTGTACATGTGTTACAGTGACCATTTCTACTTCCTCTCTGATTGTGTTTGCTATGGTAATGGTACTTCAGTGATTTGCGTTTACTCTTTTATCTTCTGCTCCAGATGAGGCGGACTCTCTCAGGGTTAATCCCCATATTTATTTCTACAAACATACTTTTACTTATGGTTTTTTTCCCTGTCTAGAACACCTCCCTTTTCGAATCTCCTCTAAATCCTATCATCTCTTAAAGCTGAGGTAAATGTCCCATGACCTGCATAAAGTATTCTTAGTTGGCGCCACTCAATATTGACCACACTGTTGCTGGTTGTTTTTAATCACTTGATTAATTTTCAAAAATCATATACATAATACACGTTAGTTGCAAAAAATACAAAAGTAGAGAAAAAAATGTAAAGTGTTAGTATAAACCACTTGAAATTCTAGTTCTTTGTGTTACACATCCTTTGATGGCCATTCTTCTAGTTGTATATATAGTATATTATTATTATTATGTGTGTGTGTATATATATAACACATATTATATTTGTAATGATAATATGTATATCTCCATAATAATATATATATATATACACATGAACAAAAGAATATATATGTACATATGTATGTATATATGCCTATATCCTTTCATACACACACACACACACACACCCCAGCATATGCAGGTAGATATAATTTTACATACTTTACCTTATTATACAGGCTGTTTACCTTTTATCCTGGACATCTCATCCCTTTTTAAAAAAATTTTTAGTTGTAGATGGATACAATACCTTGATTTTATTTGTTTTTATGTTGTGCTGAGGATTGAACCCAATGCCTCATGGCTCCACCACTGAGCCCCAGCCCAAGTCCATGGACATCTTATTTTTTAATATAGCTTTTCATTTTTTTCCAAACTAATCTAGATGCTTTTTGTACCTTCTAATCTCCTGCTATCATTTATACATACATTCACATGCACATAAATATGCACAAGAATTTTGCCATTGATTTAAAAAATGAGAACATATATACATTCCTTGCATATTGCTTTCTCGTTTAAAAGGTTATGGAAAACTATTCCTGCTTTTTCCCAGTTCTCTCTGAGTCAGTTGGACAGACAACACTCTTCCCAATGGTTGTATATTTCTTAGTGGAATGATTAAGTTGACAGATTTTTCAACCACTTCCCTCCAGAGAGGTATTTCCTTTTGTTCATTAATTTTCGCAAATAATGCTGAAATAAGCATCATTGAGCATTTATCATTTCTATTGATAATTTAATTTGGGGGGTAGATTCCCAAAAGTAGTATTTCTGAACTGAAGGAAGGTGTCAGTTTCAGTAGATGGGGTCATGTTGCTTTCCAAAGGGAATGAACTAATTCACATTTCCATTTCCAGTATGAAGTGGACCTTTCCCCACATCCTTGCTGGCAGCACATATTAGCATTCCCTCTTACTTTTGTTAACCTGGTCCATAAGGAGCAATATCCCATTTCTGTTTTACTTTGTACTTTTTGATGCCTGCCAAGCAGGAGCATCTTTTCACATTTATTGTGAAAAGATTTGGATTTGCTTCTCAGTGCACAGCTAATTCATTGCCTATGCCCATTTTTCTTTTGGGTGGTTTGTCTTTTTCTTATCATTTTGTAAGGGCTCATTTTATGTTACAGTGATTTATTGTTCTTTCATCTATGTGGCATATAATTTTCCTTCCCTAGAGGTTTGATCAAGTGTTATAATATCTCTTTATTTGTGTCCAAACCAGAACAGACATCACTATATGGCAGTGATGACTAGACTCACACATCTAGATATGTGATTCATCTTTGGGACATTTCATCTGGGCAAGGTGAAAAAGTGTAGGTACCAAATAAGTGGTCGTGACACTAATTATGATACCCAAGTAGATTTTGTTTAGCAATGAATTGTATAAAATAGTTTCTGTATGTGACATCACATGGACTGAGATGTTCCAAATAAGCAAAGTTTCAAGATGACTAATGTTCTGGAAATATTTATAAGCGAATTACATACTTCCATGCTTTTTAAAATCAAGTGTGCTTTAAAAATACCATTGTGATCATCAATTATTATGCTGAGCCATACTTGGTAGTCATTGAGGGTTACAAGATTATTTGCCCCTATATAGGAGTACCTCCAATAAACTTCTCATATCTTTATGTATGGATTTAACATTTTAACATGTATTCTTTATATTTTTTGCAGACTCCTCACTGTCAGATTGTACTGTCTTGTCTTGGTATCATTAGCTTTTTTGTCTTTAAAGTCAATCATCTTCCCTTTCTATCTTTGTACTGTCTGTAGACTAATATACTAGGAACTACACTCATTGGTAATGTGGATATAATAAGAGTCAGTTACTAACAAGCTTTGCCCTGTATGTCATTTCTATGAATAAAGAGCATCAGCTTTCAGTGAAAATGTAACTTTGGCTGCTAAAGAGTTGCTGGGTTAGTGACATGGTAGTGACATACCATCTCAACTAATTCGCATATAGCTTCAATGGCTTGTAAACAAGACCCCAAATAAAGTGACCTAAAAGTGTCTTTATGGTGGCAGAAATCTGTTTCTCAGTCTTGTAAAAGTGTGAGTGCAGAGGGAGGCTCTACACCATGAAGTCACGTAGACTCCAGCCTCCTTGCTGGCTGGTCCTTCATCCATAGTACGTGGTTGTGGTCTTCATGATCTACAGTGCTACATCACCATGCCCTCATTCTGGCTAGATGCTGGGAAGAGAGGAAAGAGGTCTAAAGAGGACCTTCCATTTCTTTTAGGCACATGGCCAGAAGTTGCACCCACAACTTAGCTTCTCATCCTCATTCTTAATGGAAGGAAGACTGAGGAATATCATTTTTGTTCTGAGTAGATATGTACCAGAATTGGGATTTTTATTTTTAGAAGAAGAGGAGAATGTAAGTTGGTAGACAGGGTGGGAAATTCCTGCCACACCTATTCTCGAAACTCTCAGTATCCTGGGCTGGATTGTAAGCTTTCCAGCACTTGTGTGTGAGGCAGAAGTCACCCACTTCTTTTGTGTCCCCTCTCAACTGTCATGTGGAGGGTAAAATAACTACTCAACAAAGAAAATTGTATTTGAAATCTTTCTCTTCTTGTTTTAGCGGTGGAAAATATAGGGAAGAAATTGAGCTTACTGGTGACATGAGGTTCAGGGACATTTGGACTTCTTGGCTGATTTTTCTGCCAATTTAGTTCATGTCCTGTCTAGTCCTTTATTGCTCTACCCACGGTTAGTTATTCTTCATTTTTATTCATAGTTCATTTTCAGCTCTAAGAGGTTCAGGTGTAGAGAACACATGCTTTGGAAGCAGGTGTGTTGGAACAACTCTGAGAGTTAAGGGGAAATCAGCCCCCTGCAAATAATACAAGTGAGCTAGTGTTTGAGATTATGGCTTTTTTTTTTTTTTTTTGCAAAAAGGATCTCTGGGTAATCAGCAGATTGCATCTTTTAGCTGAAGTTTCTGCATCCTATGGGCTCCCATTGCCTCCCTGATTAGCACAAAAGCGTCATCTCCTTACTGCACACTCACTCTGGAGTTGGGTTTGCTCCAGCCAAATGGATGATTACAACTGGTCTCTCTGTTTCCAAAGCAGAAATGTAAATTTAGTTTTCAGAGGGGATGATACTCAACATGCCCTCACTCCCTCCAAGTTAAAAATCGAATGGGAGATGAACACAGAATTAGACAAAGATGAAAATGTGGGTGTTATTTCTGTTAGAACTTGATGGGAGAATTTAGGTTGTACAGCTACATCAGGCTTCTTGAACATTCTGTGTTGGTCCAAGCTGACATCTGCAGGTCTCCCTTTCCCCTGAAGGAAAACAGGTGGCACAGTGGCTATTTCCTGGGAGAGAAATGAAGGAGGATCTTCTGGAATCAGGATTTTACATGAGAGAAGGACATGATCTGTCTGATGTTTCATTTAGGTTCTTAGATGCTGGTGACATCACTGAAGCTGAAAGGGATTTATTAGGGGCATTGGATAGCTTACAGAATTCCAGGAGGAGCCTGGGAGCCAAATTTGGTATATAGGGAAGATGATCAACTATATCATGGATTTGTTAGTGTGCACACACTGTTGCTAGGCACAGGTAAGATGTTCCTCACTTGAGCTTCTTCAGAAAAGTTACTCTTCATGCGTATGATACACGTCTGCTATCTTTTGCTCCATCCTCCCAAACTTCATGCAAGTGTGTCTGCCTGGTGACCCCAGAGTACTCTGTGATCACTTCCTGTTCCCAGGCCAAAGTATAAGACAGCACAAAAATGGGACTGGCCTGATGTTGAGAGAGCCTGGAGCACATTTACCAGTGCCACACACATGGTCTCGCTTTCCCTGATTTTACCCAAAAGGTACATTAGTCCCTTTCCTTTGAGGACAGAGGTTGGAAGTACTGTGGTCCTGTTTTTTCCTTCTGGAGAGCATAGAGGAATATAGCAGTAATCACTCCCTTAAACATCACACACTTGCTTACAAATTCTCGGTGACCCCAAGGCCTTCAGCTTACAAATTCTCGGTGACCCCAGGGCCTTCAGGATAAAATCAAACTCCTTCAAATGGCTGAGTGCCCCTCCCGGCTTGCCCCTTACTTTCTCAGTCCTGTTCCTCTTCGATATTCTCTGTAATCTCTCTCTGGCTCTCTCCTCTGGGCTCCATCCTTTCTGAACTGCTTGGAAGACCCCAGAATATGCTCGTGCTCTCCTGTGGTTCCATATCTCTGTTCCTTCTGTGCCACCAAAGTGCCATCTGCCATTTGGCAAAGTTCAACCTACCCTTCTGGATGGAGGTATCATTTCCTCTGGGCATCCTTCTCTATTCCCTCCTAGGCTGAGCTAGGTGTCCTTCTGGATTCCCTGAAAGCCCCAACAATCACTTCTGTCTACCCATAGCACAGAATGGGTCTGTTGACTGCTTGTACTACTGTGAGCTTCCTGAGTGCATGGTCTTTATCTTTGTCTCCCAGTAGCTGGTGAAATGACCAGGACATAATGGTTGTGTAAATGAATTAAAGAATGAATGTTGAAGGACACAGGCTCTGAAGTTAGAATCTGACTCTGCCTCCATAGTTGTATTTGTAGAGCTCCAGACAAGTCAAACATCACAGAGTTGTTTATGAAGGCCAGAGAAAATAATGCCTGAGAAGTGCTCGCATAGAACAAGAGGGAGTAATACAAGTTGGCTATGATTTTGATGATGTTAAGCTTACCAGGTTTTCAGGAATTGGCAATGATCACTAGAATACTTTCTAGACTGAGGGTAAAGTGGTGAAATGGGAAATTTTCTACTGGTAGAACTTGCTCCACATTCTTTGAAGCTTGAAGAGGAGTGAAAATAGTCAGAAATTGACAGAAGTCACTCTCAGGCAAAATCCCTTGCAGAGTCGCTCAGTGGCGATGTGAGAGAATGCAGCCTGACATCACGCTGCCGTAATGCAGTGTCGCCAGGAGTTTAGGAACAATTCTGCCTTCTTTGCACACTTCTCTCTTTACTCTAAAATTTTTCCTTAAAAAGAAAATAACAATGACACTGAGGGTGACACTGAAAACGGCGTCAGGACTCCAATGAAGGTCAGACATTGTCCCAGGGGTCGCTGGAAGCACCCAGCCTGCTGTGTTCTCTCCGCGAGAGCGCGGTGTTTAGACAGTGGGAGCTCCAAGCTGATGTCAGAAACCAGCTTGGAAAATGGCAAATGTCTTCTTGGTGCCAAACTCCCAGCAGAGTGTCTTATGTGGAGTAGATGTGCTTCTACCCAGACCTGCAAAGTACCTCTCGTTCTCTTTTCCCTGTGGGTCCCCACTTATTTCACTACATTCAATTCAGCAAACATTGATTGAACCCCTACTGTGTGCAGGGAGCTGTACTGAGATGTCCCTCTGGGCTCGTTTCTTCCACCACTTTGATATTTCTGCCTTATCAAAAGTAAAGACTGTGAAAAGAAACCTGTGAGTAGCTGGCGTGTGCTGTTTTTAAGGACCACATCAAATTGTTGTTATTAATTTATGTAGAAATTGTCCTTGGTGTTGGGCCTAAATTCCGGTATGGGGGGTGGGAGAGGATGAATGAGGAGGAGAGAAAAAGGACCAAGTCCTAATCTGCTGTGTGATCTTGAATGCATTGGTTAAGTTCTTCGGGTTTCCATTTCCAGCTATTATTGATCTTTCCAGCCCTGATATATTATAATTTTAAAAAAAGCATGAAAGGAATATAGAGTTTGAATTTGCTGTGCTAATGTGGAGAGTGCAGTGGATTTGAAGTGGGAAGGCTTGGTGAACGTGGCATTGGCATTGTGCCTGTGTGAGGCTGGGTTTGAGTCTCAGCCCTCCAGAGACTCTTCTCTATCAAGTGCTGATTCTACCTCTTGTCTTTCTTGCTACTTATAGTCACTGTAAAGCTTCTAAGAGATGCTGTGTCTATCAGAATGAGAGGCTGAACACGTAAGCTAAGCTCTTATTACTCTTAATAATCATCTTGATGTCAATATGCTATTCCAACTAGCACTTTGGTTTTGTCTTCTGGGCTGATTGAGGGAAACTTTGCCTTTCTATTTATTTATTTTATTTTATTTATTTCTTTATTTAGTTTGCTCACGAAGCAGTTTTGGGATAGCTCAAGCAAGGGGGGTGTTGTGTGTCTTTCCCTCTGACACCCATCCTGCATCCTAGCGCCTGTCTGAGTGCATAATATTTCATTTGCTGGCCTGAAAGGAAACCATTTGTTCCCTGCTAAATGAGCTGTTACTGTGCGCCTCTGTCCTTTAGCACCTGGGGCTGCAGTCATGGAAGAATCCAGCCGTGGATCTCAGGAGCCTTTTTGAAAAGTTTATTAGGAGAAGAGAGAAAACATCTCTCTGCAGGTTGTGCCCTCCCTCCTTGGCCTCGGCTCATTAGCCAGAGCAGAAAGTCACCTGGGGGTGGGAGGGCAAATCACAGGCCAGGGGCAGACACCTCCCAAGCACCTGGTTCTGCCGTTAGGCTGCTCCTGCTCAACAGGTGGCTAATTAGCTCTAATTGGCTGCCTCTTGCTGCATGTGGCCTGGGCAGCTTGTCTGAGCAGGCCTTCTGTGACAGTGTTCCCTTGTCTTGTCTCTGGACCTGACCTGATCCCATGGCCGACAAGGTGGGGCCCTCTCTCTCAGATGGGGCCCTTTGGACCCTATCCACCGTGAATGGCCTGCCTCTGAGGGACCTGGAGGCGGTGGCCACCATGTCTCCCAGAGAAGGCGAAAGTTGCCCAATCAGCCCTTTATTTGGGTGCCTGGTCGATTTGGGGTGAGGTCACTGGGGATGACACTATGTTATGAATGACTTTACCAACTATGGTCATCTCAGTCCTGGGTCTCTTCTGACTCCTGTTGACACAGGATGGTTTCAAAGTGCAGGAGAGGGACCTAGAGAGAATATTTTTGTCACGACCTCCTTTCTTCCCTCTACACAGCCCCTACCCCCCATAGAGGCAAAATAAATTAATAATGCCACCAGGACTAGCATTCAGGGCTCCCAATCTAAAAGAGAGCATGTGTCTGTCTCCTGCCCTGAGAGCTTCGCTTCCTGTTTTGCCCTCCTAGCCCAGGGGCTCAGAAAGTCCTTGTGAAGCCAAGTTACAAGACCCTTGAAATTAAATGCTTTCCTGGTTGAGGACTTGAGTGCTGCATTCAAATCCCAGTCCCACCACTTACTGAATATCTGACCTTCAACATGGCTTTTAACACCTTCTGATGTCCGTTTTCATTGAAACTGAAGTGGGGACAATGATAATTGGATTCACTTCAGAGGGTGCTTGTGGGCATTACACACTTGGCTCAGGGTAATGCTACTCTGAAGTGGTTATCATTATTTCATACGAATTAGCTAATTAGCATTTTAAAATGAGCTCCCTCATTCTCTGCCCATCACCCAGATGAGCATACTAAGGCGGGGCATGAATGTGGCAGGGGTTGACTTGTCAGATCACACAGCTGATTAGAGTCAGAGCCTGGCAGAGAACTGAACCTCCGTTTTCTTTTCTTTCCACTGAGATCCAGCTTTGAGACGCCAGCCTACCCTGGACTTCTCCACCACTGGATAAACACTCATCTTCTGTCTTCTCTTGTACATTTTCCCAGGTCTTTTACCTGCAGCATCTATGATCCCACCGATATCGGGCTGGTAAAGTTCCCAGACTCTGGGTATTACTTCTCCTGCCTCAGGACAAAGTCCAATCCCTTCACATGGCTGGCCATCGGGCCCAGGCAGTGAAGTCCCAGGGAATCACTTGCAGTTCCTGTGTGTGCGATACTCTTGGTCTCTGCTGAGCCTTTGACACCTGGGGACAGGGTTTATTGAGTGAATGGTGGTGAGTGACTTGGAGCTCTTCCAGCTTTCCAGAGTTCGGGACAAAGACAGGAGGGCCCACTCCTTCTGCAGCTGCCTTCCCCCGTCCTGGTCACCCTTGTCTTTTTCCTGACGGCTGAGCACATTGCCTGCTGGGAGGCATTTCTGCCACACATGACACTTTTTCACTCAGTGTGAAATTTCATTTTTGCAGGGCCCTTTTCCTGCTCTGCTTCTGCGCACTCTGCATTTCCTGGTGACATCACCTATCGCAAAGGCACCAAGTGCTGGATTAGTGGTCCAGGAGAGCCAGGAGGCGTGGAGTGCGTCTGTGTTGCTGCCTGGTGTAGCTTTCCTTGTTGGCAGTACTCAATCAATAAATATTTACTAAATGAATGAAAGAAAGAATGGATCCGGGGTCGAATCAGTGACAGCGAGGCAGGCGGGCCTGAGTTCCAGGAGACTGTGTGGTCCCAAGTCCTGGCATATCTGACGTCTCTAGCTCTGCTGATGGTAAACATCAGGCCCAGCCTTTATTTTTCTCATTATGTTTAAAGCCCACCAGTCGCCCAATAGTATAATTTTCTAAGTGGTTTCATTTCAGCTCTGCTAATTGAACAAAACTGAGCTCCTTTTGAAGGCTTACTTTGTGTGTGGCTGTCACTGGTGAGTGTCGGGACTGGTTGTCAATCACTGACAATAGCTTGCCGTTCTGGAATAATTTAAGTTTAGGTCTTTCTTTCACTCAGGCATTCATACTCTGTTATATGTTTTCATACTGAGCTAAGAACAATCTGGGGTGAGAAACTGTCATGTGTTCTGGGAGCTAAAATGGAGATTTCTTTTCTGATTTCAAATTCCTACCATCCAGGGCTTATAGTAGCATGGGGGGAAGATTGCAGGTTTGGGAGTCAGACTTTGTGGACTCCAGGTTTGCATTCTTTTCTTTCCCCACCCACCTCACAATCTGGGTAACCCTGGTACAGTTTACTCAGTTCCTGAGTCTGTTTCCTTATGACTATTAAAAGGAATGGGAATACTTTGCATGGAGACCATCCTGATAATTAGCAAGAGAGACAATGAAAAGAACAATGGAGGGCAAAACTTTGAAAGTAGCAATATTTATTGCCAGTCTCTCACACTGCAGGTAGGTTCTGCTCCTGCAGGGCAGGGTTGTTAGGGTTCTGAAGGAGAATCTGTATAGTTCTTGATTGACCTTGGGGATCCAGCGGACCTGGGTGAAGACTAGAGCCTGGCTACCTCTTACCTGCTGGGAGGCTAAGTAAATCACATGCATCTAGAGTTTCTTCCCTTTCAGTTGGGGATAATGATACCTACTCATCAAGTTGTTATGGAGATTGAAATTATGGGAACTGTCAATGCTCGATAAATGTTATTTCATTTCTCCTCCTCCTCTCTACATTTCAATATACTTAATTTCGGGAATGCAAAAAAAGCAAGAGAGGTGATTAAGAGAATGCTCCCTGCTTTGATTCACATTAAAATGGCAAGCACATAAGCCTTTATACAGTATTCTTAGTCATATCTGCCTGGAACTCATTCATTTATGCAGCAGATATTTATTGAGCATCTATTATGTGCAACACAGTTCTAGGCACTGGGGCACAGCACCCAGGCAAACAGTGTCTGCTGTGGTGCTCCTTACCTCTTCATGGGAGAGATGGAGAATCCAAAGGTAAATAATAGAAAGCTACCAAGAGCTTATAAATGGGGAGAGAAAAGGTAGGAACAAAGACAGAATCTGCTATTTATATGTGAATTGTTAGGGACAGTGACTCAGGGGAGGTCGCATTGGAGCAGAGCCTTTCCCTCCACCTGCAGTGCCACCCTTCCCACCTGTCAATCTACCTCATCAGAAAATCCATTGTCAACTCCACTCCCACCTCACCTGTTCTGGCTGCCTTTTCTGCCCACCTGTGGAGACAGAGTTCTCTCCCTCCTCAAGACTGCACATGAACTTCCCCACTCCTAGTATTTCAGGTTTCATCCTTATCCCTCTGACCTGAACTTTCCAGGATCATGCGTTCTTCTTGCTTTGTACCAGGCATATTTCTGGGTACAGAATGGGTTGACTGATGGTTCCTGGAGGGAGTGAGGAAGCTCGCATGCTGGTTTGAGCACCAGCCCATCCTGACCACCTCAGGAGCAGTGGGTGAGCAGCCTGAGTGAGGTCCTGGGGAAGGCCACTCAGCTGCTGACATATGTCTTCATTTAGAAGAAGCAGGGCACTGTTCCCCATGAGCTCAGAGTGAAGCATAGCAGGAGTGATTCCATCTAGGTTCAGCACTGGGGACCACTGGCACAGTCTCTTTCCCTCCATCATTTGCATCCTGCAAGCTATGTGCTACTGGACAGGTTGCTTAATCTCAATGGACCGCTCCTTTCTTCATCCGCTTTTGATTGGAATTGGAACAACCCAATAGGCCATTTCTTGAACCTCATGCTTCTCCAAAGCCATGAGTGACAGGTATTAGTGCAGATGAGTCTAAAAAAGAAAAGCAAAACAGCACAAAACTGTGCCTGGGAAAGACTGTGGGTTTAAAGTCAGACAGACCTGGGTTTGAACCCAAACTCTGCCCTTTACTTGTACTTTGACCTGTGGCAGGTTACTTAATGGCTCTGAATCTGAATTTCCACTCCTCTAAAGTGGAATCATGGGTACCAACCTCAACGGCTGTTCTGAAGATCAAGTGAGAAAATGTCTGGATAGTGCATGATCAAATTTGAACTTTGGAGACTCTGCACTCCACCTACTCTCACTAGTCCAGGACCCTGAGTTTCCAGCCAGGATACTCTTACTCTGAGTATCATCATGTCGCCTGAAGCAAGCCCCATTTCAAGCACTTTACATTTATGAGCTCCTTGAATCCTCACTATAATTCTGTGAAGTTGGAACAATAATAACACCCATGGAAAAGCTGAGGATGCATAGGCATAGAGAGGTTAAGTAACTTGCTCAAGGTCACACAGTTAATAAGGGACACAGATGGAATTCAAACCTAGTGATCCTGGCTTCAAAGCCCACAGTCTTAAGCATCATGTCATTCTGACGACTGTGATGCTTTAATTCCAACTTTGTAGAGCTGTTATGAGGCTTAGATAGTTTACGAAACTATAGAGTGTGTGTGATGTTATGGATATCCAATCAATATTGGTATCATTATGTCACAGCCCTAGAAGCTTGGCAAGGCTAGATTTGGTAAATACTCATTTTATTCCTGCATTTGGGCTCCATGTCTGCCTCTGAAGAAGCAGAGTTTTGAGGACCAGGCATTTATCTGGAGTTGTTGTCTTCCTACAAACCCAGACTGTCATGAGCAATATGCCGGGGCCTTATAGAGAATCTTTCTGAGAGACTGCCACTTTGTCCTTTGTATTGGTTCTTTGTTAGCGGTCAAGCCATTGGAGGGGGTTGGCTGGCTGAAAGCCTGCCGTTCAATAAGGACTTGGGCTTTGTTGTAGAGGTGGGTTCTCTCTGAGCACAGGAAGGCAGGGTCAGGTCTGCAATTTTCTCTGGCTGCAGGAACAAATACTCAGCTTGCTCCTCTAAGCCTGTGAGTCTCGAGAGATGAGGGGATTGGTGGTGACCTCCAGCCTGGCTGGCGATTACATACAAAGCTGAGAGCAATTTTAAAAGTCTCCTCGCCATTTTGCTCTCTCTTTAAAAATTAAATGCCCAACAATGAGCTGTTTTATTCCCAGGCCAGCTGGCCTTTATAAGGAAGGCTTGGAAGTGAGAATGTCTGAGGACCTCCTGACCTAGGTAGTTGTCAAGGGTGAGAAGGTCACGGGAAGGGAGAGTGCCCCCATTCTTTTTGTCAGCTTAATGAAAAAGAAATGAAGACATCAGTCTTAAAGACTGAGATCCAGAGTAAGGGAGCCAGGGGAAGGGTCCAGGAGCAATAGGAAGCAGGATTCAAGTCTCAGTGGGGCTGGGTGGTGGTAGAGTCTGCTTGGCAGGATGTCATGAGCACTGGACTGGGAGTGGGTTCTCATCTGAGACCTGCCACTACCTGTTTGTGTGGTCATGGGTGAGCTTCTGACCCTCTAGAAGGTATTACACTCCATGCTTCGTACCTGGGCAGTGGAACAGAGTGATTGAAAGCAAACTTAGTCATGAATCCTTAGCTGTACCACTTACTACCTGGATACCTTGGGTAGGTTTCTTACATCTCTGAGTCTCAGTGTTCACTTGTCTCATAGGGAGTGCTTGCAGGCCAAGCCTTGGCTTATCACCGTTCCACCATGTTCTCTGCATCCTTGTCTGGCTATACTCATGCCCTCCTTTAATAGAGTTACTTTAGATTAGGTAGAAGGAAGTGAAGGGAGAGGAGGGTCATGGGGATAGGAAGGATAGTAGAGTGAAATAGACATTCTTGCCTCATCTACATATATGACTGCATGACCAATGTGATCCTGCAATATGTACAATAAAAAAATGAGAAATTAAACTCCATTTACATAAGAATTATCAAAATGCATAAATGTATTCTGCTATCATGTATAACTAATTAGGACAAATAAAAAAAATTTAAAAAATATTCAGCCCTGGCTTCCCTTTGAGTAGAAAAATTTCCCTGATGCCCCATGCCAATTGAGATGCCTTATCTCTGGGTGCCCACCACCCCCAGTGGCTCCACTTGTCACTCTGTGGGAACCTTGAGGGCCTGGGCATGGTTCTTCCCACACCCTGCAGCCCCACACAGGGCCTTGTTTCTAGAAGTCGTCTCTGTGTACTTAGAAGGATACCAATACATTTCTCCCCAGCTCTCTGAAATTCTGTGCTTCTAAGTTTATTTGCTATTATGGGTACCTAATTTCCAAAGCACACATAAAAGATGTGGTTTTCTTCCTCTCACACAAAGGTAATCATTACAATCCTTTATGTTCATGTAGAAATTCACACTTGATAAAACGTTTTCCACATTTATTGCCAAGTACCTACTCCCCACAATGACTTATCAGTATTCAAGTTTCAGAATAGTTCAAGGCCACTGTTGGATCTCAGCCAACTTGTTTTCCTTTTTGAACAACTGGAACCATCTCCAGTTACTGCATCCTTGTGTTCAGCTGACCATACTGCACAGGGCTGTGGAGTCGTAGTTCCACCCTATGTGTTCTTTTCCATCTCAGGTACCAAGCTCTGAGCTCTCATTGACTCCCAGGTAGTGGGTAGAGTCCTCAGAAACTGTCAGGCTGCAGGCTCACCCTCACGGCAAGGAATCTCCTTTCTGGGTCTGGTTTTCAAAAGCACTGTCTGTATCAAGTATGTGATCTCCAAATCCACAACCTCACAGGGAGAGCTTGCTGTTGACAGGGTTGTCAGCAGGGGAAATAAGAATGCAGACTGTCCAGCAGGAAACAATCTCAGAGCGTTTTGCCAGGTCCTCCAAGCATACATTCATACATTTGCTGCTATGTGCAGAACATAGGGGAGGGAAAGGGGAGAAACAGGTAGTCGGAGAGCTGGGACCAACTTGCTTTGTGGGCAAACCAGAGCTGTTCCCATCTTCCCTTCCAGAAGATCCCAGGTGATCTGTGTGCAGTGTCTTTTCCTTCTTGTTTTATTTTCTTTCCTTTAACTTCAATGACTTTTTCCATTGTAGTTTTGGCACCTGGTGGGGTATGTGCTAGAGGAAAACAAAGAGATGACAGTGTGCTGAGTGTGATGCTCAAGAACCATGGGGACACAGTGTGACCCCCTAACTTGTAAGTAGGTCTCCCTCAACTGTATGCCATTTTACCAGGGTTCCCCTTTACTACCTGGATCTGTTTCTAGACCCCACTTTAACTCTAAACATGCTGTTCCCAACCTGAAGACCCTGCCCACCCAATGTCTTCTGCTCATCAGGGCCCTTCTGAGTTTCCTTCCTCCTTTCAGCCTTCCCGGGTGAATCCAACCTTTTGCAGCCTCCCTTCTCCTGAACTTAGGCAGCCCCTGCCCTTAGCATGCTCAGGAGCCTAGTCTGGCTCTGCTGCTTCCCTGTCCCTTTTGGTTCCCTCCTTCTGGGTGCACCAGAGCGCTCTCAAGAAATGTGAAGATGTTGAAAGGAGAGGGTTCCTTCCTCACATGTGTCCACATTTATTTGAAAGTGATTCTGCTTTTAGCAGGCTCTGCAATCTTGGGCACGTGGTCAGCATCTCCTCTGTAAAAGAGGATAATAATTATGTAAGAAGTAAACGAGCCCGTCAAACCAGCATTGAGAGCTATACCTGACACTTAGTGGTGATCAATAACTGTTATTAATATTGAACTCTTCCATACAGGTGGAAGGTTGTGCCAGAGACTAAGCAAAGGATGATGTCATTAGGGTGTATGGGGTTCAAATCCAAAATTCATCCCCATTGTGCCTAAAGGAAGTTATTTCACCTCTCTAAACCTCAGTGTCCTCATCTGTAAAGGTGGCCACAGAACCTAGCCTGTAAGGATTAAACAAGGTAATCTTCGGAAATCATTTGGCAGGGTCTCACACTGAGCATGCAAACAGTAAGTGCCTACTGCCTTTCTGGAGGTGGGTTGTATTTGGTTTGAACTTTTAATGGTGCCATCGCATGCCAGCTGCTCTGCTGAGCAAACCGTGACCACCCCGTAGTTTCACATCACACCTTTGGGAGTCCAAGGACAGCTAGGTAGTAAGAAGACCTGGCCTCTGTGCCTTGCTTACTTTGTGGCTTTGAGAAAGTGAACCTGAGCCAGGCATGGTGCATGCTCCAATCCCAATGGCTCCAGAGGCTGAGGCAGGAGGATTATAAGTTCAAAGCCAGCCTTAGCAACTTAGTGAGGCTCTAAGCAACTTAGAGAGACCCTGTCTGTAAATAAAATTGTAAAAAGGTCTGGGGATGTGGCTCAGTGGTTATGCACCCCTGGTCTCAATCCCTAGTATATATAAAAAAAAATAGTGAACCTCTCTGGTCTCCTTCTTTTTACCATCTGAGAAATGGGATAGTAGCATCCATACTTTAAGGACATAAAAACAAGATGAAGCAAAATAAAACAAAAACTAGCGCCGTAATATGTGAAAGCACTTTGAACTGAAAAGTGTGCTGTGAAGGAAAGACATTACTCAGCTGCTGTCAGTACTCAGCATGGTCTGCAGAGCCACGGTGCTGCAGTCCTCTTTTTGTGCCACACTGAATGGACCTGACAATGTCCCCAACATTTTTGAACCAAATAATTGTGGTCAATGGGGATGCCATGAATTTGGAGGTGGCCAGAGCTAGTGTTCCAGTGGCTGGAGTAACCAAGCCACTTCATCTCTCTGAGCCTCAGTTTTGTTTTTAACCTCCTAAGTGAGGACTAGCAATTCAGGCCTTTCCCACTGTCTGAGGCTTTGGTGAGAGTCCAATGAGATGACTGATATTAAGTCCTGGGGACACAGTAGCTCAGAATAGACACTATGACATGTCTGGGTTTCCCCACTGCTCTGCCAGGCCTTGGAAGAGATTAACTGCTGTTTCTGTTTTCTCAGTGCTCACAACACTAGCAGACATCCAGAGATGCTCAGTAACTGGGAATGGATAAAAGAGGCCTTGCTGCTGTCCATCTTGTTAATAATCTTCATTGCCTTCTCCCTAATGAAGCCTGCCACCACTGCTTCTTCTTCCCACTTACTAAATACTGCCTGAGGGTAAGCCCTGCGTTAGGCACTTCCTGCAAGCTGTCTTTGGGACTCATGACACTTCTGTGTTGTAGATGCAGAACCTGAGTTCAGAGAACCAAGGGACATACTCAAGGACACGTCTTACATAAGGCAGAATGAGGATTTGAACCGAGTTCGCCTGATTGCAGATTCCAGGTGTGCTCCTCTTTACCCCACTGGAACCCCACAAGGAGCCCAATTGTCCTCTAATAGCCCACAGACCAGTGAGGCGGGGGCTTCCCCTGTGAGCGAATTAGAAGCAATTCCCACTTTGGGAACCCAGGGGGTGGGAGCAACAGGCAGGCCAAGGTAAAAAGCCAGAGAAGCAATTCTTCTTTCAAAGAAAAACAGTCTGTATTTGGATTCTTTTTTACACATCCAGCCCAGCAGAAAATTGGTTTGCAGAAGATGTAGGTCGTGGCTCTGGCCTCGCATCTGGACGCCTTATATTGTACACTATATTACTGGAGTAATATCGTGCACTTTATTAGCACCAGCAGGATTTGGGATTCCCACGGGGACTGTTCTTTGCTGTCAGATGTATAAGGCCATTTAATCTCCTTTATCAGATCTAGGTCCGCCTCCCCCACCCCCATCTCTTCTTGCAGACCAATAAAGAGAATTTCTTTAGATTCATTGGTCTGAAAACCAGCTTTTAAATACTCCTCCATCTCCCCAATTCCTATATCTAAGCAAACCAAAAAGGCATCAATGCCTTGAAAATTCACTTTCTGCAATGTTGGATTCATTTTCTCAGGGCATTTGTAATTGGAACTTCATTTTCCTTAGGCAGAGACTGGAGGAAGAATTTGCTCCTTATGCCTGGCCAGCTCCTATCTCACCCAGGCCCGTGATGTCTGGGAACAAGGTTGACTCTCTTTCATCAAAAACCCAGTTACACCTCTGGGTCTGGCTGGGAGGAATGGCTAGAGGGACTTGAGGGAGAGGAGAATTTTCTATGGACAGAACCCAAGTAAATGTTTGTGGGCCATTTTTGATAGAAAGCAATAAGGTATTCAGAGTTGAAAGGTTTGCACTCCAAATCCCACTTCTGTGATTTCCCCCCCCATGTTCTTTGATATTTTTCCTTGTATTGTAGTGTGGGCTAGCCCTGGGCTAGTACTGAGGGACCTTGGGATTAAGGCATAGCCCCACCTTTGGAGAGAACATGGTCTCATGGGTAGGAGACATGTATGAAAATGTGACAAGTGCTATGGCACTTCCTTGCCCTCAAAGCAGGCCCATGGCTCAGTCCTGGAGCTCAGAGCAGGCATCTGGGAGGAGAGGTTGCTGATCTGAATGTATCCTTGGGTTGGTCTCTTCATCTCTGAGCCTCAGTGTACTTAGCTGTAAAATGGGACAATAATACCCATCTTAATATACATATATATTGCAGATGAATACAATGCCTTTATTTTGTTTATTTATTTTTATGTGTTGCTGAGGATTTAACCTAGTGCCTCACACATGCCAGGCAAACACTCCACCTCTGAGCCACAACCCAGCCCCCAAATATCTTGAAGGACTGTTTGGGAAATAAGCTATACTTTATGTAAAAAACCTTCTCCCAGTATCTGTCATGTAATAACTAGTATTATTTAAAATAGACAAATGAGGGCTGGGGATATAGCTCAGTTGGTAGAGTGCTTGCCTTGCAAGTACAAGGCCCCGGGTTTGATCATCCCCAGCACCACACACACACACACAAAAAAAATAGAGACAAATGAACTGTATAAATACACGAGTCATCCTTCCTACTGGTATGATGGAACTGGACAGAATGCTGGGTAAAGATCTCTGAGGCCTGTTTTTGACTCAAGGCTCCACCCCTTCTTGGCTGTGGAGCTTTAGGCAAGTCACATCACTCATCTGTGCCTTGGGTTCCTGTTCTGTCAGATAAGGACAGTGGGGAAGATCAAATAAGATGCTTAAATGGCAGGAGTATTGCAAATTGTAAGAACTGGTACATTTAGAAGGAGTTTGTTTTTCTATCACTATCATTGTAACTAGTAGGTACGGAGGGTGTGGGGAGTCAGCTGTGTAGAAAAGGGGGAACTATTTGGTGCCTCAGGTGAACTGTGGGTAGAACATCCCCATACCTGCTGACGTGAGTATCTGGCTGTAGGACATGATTTTAAGCAGAAGTTTTCAACTGTGATGGAATTGCAGGACAGTTTGCTCAGGACTTTTCCTCTAAAATGTATATATATCATGTATATCATGGCTCATCTCACTCTTGTCTCTTGCCCAAGGAATATTAGAATCTGTGATGGGTGGTGATGACATACAGGTATATAAGCTGAAGACCCCCCTTCCCTCAAATTGGGTTCCATACTTTCAGAGCATCAAAAACCCAACAGATGCTAAACCCATGTCTCTACTTTCCATTATCAGCATTTTAGCCTTCTTGCCTGGCCCTCTGCATGAAGGGTTGTTCCAATGGATGAAACAGCATCCAGATCTGGTTGCTTCATTTCTAATGCCTGTGAATCCAACCAATTTCCCAGCAGCCAGGCACTTTTAAAACCTAGAAAATGGGCTGGGGATGTAGCTCAGTGGTAGAGTGCTTGCCTAGCCTGCAAGAGATCCTGGGTTCAATACCAGCACTATGAAAACAAAACAAGACCTTGGGACTTTTAGGATTACGGGACTATGGAATCTGTTAGATGTACAGAGCAGGGTCATTTTCATGAGAGTTTTTGAGAGTCTTGTGAGAATTGAAGGTTCCAGAAGACCCAAAGTGGTGCAATCATCACAGTCCAGACCATCCTTGGCATAGACCTGGTGATGCAACATTGTATTTGCACAGCTTTCCATGGGGTACAAAGCACCTACCCTCATACCCTGCCAGTAAACCTTTGAAAATATCGTGAAGTTGACAGAGCAGTTATCATCACCCCACTTCTCAGATAAAGTGAGACTTTACAGAAAGGGAGAGGAACTTTCCCTGACCACAGTGTTGTTAGTGAGGGGCACAGTCAGTACTTACCTGGTGTGTAGGCTCCCTGGCCACTGTGTGCCAGGGTGTCTTCTGCCCTGGAGACTGTATCAATATAATGAAATGTGACATGGCTTGCTTGCAAGGATGCTCCAGTAGCTATTCTCTCAGGCAAAGCATGCTGAGGAGTTGGTGTCATTTTACAAGCTGATATCAAGAATCTGTTTAAAATTCCATTTCTTTCCAAGCAGGCTTTGAATCTTTTCCCCATCATTTAGGGTCAGGTGTTCAGTTTTATAAAGACCCCATGAGCAATGAGCTGGCAGATCATTTCTAGCAATATATATGTGACCCTGCCACCCCAAGGGGAGAGCCTCACAGCACCATACATTTTGATTCATATTTTATCAGGAATTCTGTATTCAGTGGGATCTTCACACAAAGAAAAAAGAACTCCCTGTATGTGATTTGTATATACATTTGCATGTGTATATTTTTAAAGACTCAACCAACTCCAGTGCAAAAGAGAAAAACCATCATTTCTAAGAATGCTTTTTGGTTTCCAAAAAGGAAAAAAATCACTTGTATACTTTCCACCTGGACTGTCCAATAATCACAGTGATAATGTCATATGCCTATACTTACTTTGTGAAATATGCTCACATCAGTGTTATAGTTTGGATATGAGTTACTCTTCAAAATGCTGGAATGTTTGGAAGTAAAATGATTGGATTGTGAGAGCTGAAGCCTGATTAGTTCATACTAGTTTGAATGGGCTAATTGGCTGGTAACTGTAGGCAGGCAAGGTAGTCACTGGCAGTGTGTCCTGGAAATGTTCTTCTTTCTAGTTCTCACTTTCCTGTTCTCTCTCTGCTTTCCAACCTCCCAAGGTGAGCAGTGCTCATCCACTACCCCTTCCTTGCCTCACCTCACGCCCTAAGAAATGGATTTGGCTGACAATGGCCTAAACCTCTGAAAACATGAGCCAAAATAAACATTTCCTTCTCAAAATTGTTCTTTCTGGGTATTTTGGTCACAGCTACAAAAAGCTGACCAACATAGAAATAAGAACCAAGAAGTAGGGTCATTACTATGTCTAATCTTACCATGTGGTTCAGAAGCCTTTGGAGCTGGTTTGTGGAAGAAGATTGGAAAAGTTTGGAGATGCATGCTGGAGAAACCTTAGAATTTTGTAAGCAGAGTTTAATGGGTGATTCCAGGAGGAGGTCAGAAGACCAGAATGCAGACATTAAAGACCACACTCATGAGGTTTCAAAGGGAATGAGGATTTTATTGGGAATTGAACTAGTGGCCATGCATGTTATAGTCTGGCACAGAATTTATCCACATTTTGCTCATGTTCTGTTAAAGAGATTATAGTCACTCAAGAGATGCTAAGGACTTTACACAGAGACAATAGGAAAGATGCCTTGAGGGCATCTCAGGAAGTTGCAAGCCCATACCCATTGCAGACTCAAGGGTACAGAAGGTGAAATTCCTTTGGTAAGAGATCCTGGAGTTACCCTCCTCCCACAGGGAGGTATAGGATGTTGTTTCATGATGCTTAGTCACCCAAGCACTGAGATTGCTGCAACCATGGTTTCAGGGGGTCCTGCTCTTGCTCAAACTGGTGGCAGACCTTGGTGTCATCCACATGGTGTTAGTTCTGCAGGAATGCAGGATGCTTGAATTAAGGAAACTTGGAGGTTTCCACTGAGATTTCAAAGGAAGGCCTAGAGGGCAGGTGAAGCATAGTAGGGTTGAAATCCCTGCAGGCTGCCCCAGAGAGGGCAATGCAAGATGTGAATGTGAAGCCAAAGCTGGAATGGAAACCCCAGGAATTAAGATACCAGTAATATGGACCATCTACCCAAGAAAGGGACTGGCTATGAAGAGAGTCAAAAAAGAGACCAAAGGAGTGTAACTGCTCAAGCCCTTTGGAAAGCACTTCTTACTGCCATCTCTAAAATAAAATAAATAGACTAGAATAAACAACCCCCAAACGATACAAAACAAGAATCCTTGTTCTGGGTCAGGTAGTGTCCTTTCTATTATTTCATTCAATCCTTGCAGAACTTAAAAATAATTATTACCTCCATTGATGAGGAAACTGAGGCCCACTTATCCCTTCATTCAACTGAGATTACACATGCTAAATGAAAGGCCTGCTATCAGAATGAGACAGGCATCAACAAACAAGGCAAGTTCTTGTTCACAGGGAGCTTTCTTTTGTTGGGGAAGACAGTCTTTCATGGCTAGTTTATTAAAGTTGTAATGGGTGCTATGGAAATGAACCACAGGGTGCAACGAGCATTTGGGAAGTCTCACTGGGCCCTGGCAGTGTGCGTTCAGGTGTGTGGGAGTGCACACACATGTGAGTTTAGGCAGGCCATGGAAGGCTTCCCATGGGGAGTACCCTCTGAACTGAGTCCTGGAAAACAAGTAGGAGCAAGCTAAGGAATGGGTGGTGGTCACCAGTTGAAGTAACTATGAGCAGAGGATCCTGAGGCTGGGAAGAACCCAATGGTTTTAAGGACCTGTAAGGTGGCTAGTCAGCTGCTAACCCTGGAAGAAGGACCTTAGAAGTTGCTAGGAGTCAGGGTTGAGTAGGCCCAGCTTGGTATGGGTCACTCAGGCTAGAGAAGCCATCAAAGGATGTTAGCCAGGAAGGGTGCATGGCTGGATGCTTCCTGGTCAAAGGCGAGGCTCCACCAGAAGCAATGTGGATGGATTGGACTTCTATGACTCCATAACTGCCTGTTTTTCTACATATAAGAAACATTTTATCCTTCCCTTCTTTTAAAGGTGTGCTCTAAGGGGTGAGCTAAATGCAAGAAAGAGCACATCACCAGTTTTCAGAGTGTGAACCCTACAAGAGGAGCTGGGGAGAGGAGGAGATAGAAGCCAGGAGGGTAAAGGAGGAGCCTTGGAAAACTGAGCCAGGTGTTAGAGCCTGCCATTCTTTATTCTATAACTCACATAGCCAAGTTCTTGAGAATAATGTATAGATGCTTTAAACTGAGAGAAAGTGAGCCACGATGACCATGTTTGAGGGGCTTACTCCTTAAGAAAGCACTTGGGGAGTGTGTGTGACTCTTGTTTTAAATCCCTTTTTAGAAACCACCCACAATCAGGAGATACTTCAATACTAGGTGGTATAAGAATGTGCTTCGGGAAAGTGAGGATATATATCTTTCAGCAAGTTGGGGCCTGGACTTTTCTCTCTTCATATTAAAAGCCATGCATAGAAGGCCCCTTTTGGGAAACTGTACAGATTGTGGTCACCAAGTATCTGATTGAGGTATTATGCTTTTTCTCTCTTCTTCCTCATTTCCCAGAATCCTCTTCCCTAATACTGGCAGTACCCAGGTTTGACCCAAGGATTCCAACCCAGACCCAGGGACTGAAGAACCAGTAGATATAGGTACCCACAGCAATGTGGTCCAAAACGCAAGCACACTCATGTGACGGCACTCACTTTCCTCCTTACCCTCCTGCACATATACACACCAACACCAAACACCCACGGATTTTATCTTTGGGAAGCCAAACATGTCTCTCCTGGACTGGGGGATGTCAGCTACATTCACCTTGTCGTTATAACAACCTGTCTGATGGCATGTCCCTGAACCATGTTCCTCTCTGCATCTAGGTTTTCTTAACTTTAGCCTCAGCCCTGAGTCTAAAGGCTCTAGAAGTCACACTTCAGCAGCTTAAGGTCTCCTAAGCTCTGACTTTCATCCTGCTTCCAGCAGTAGACCCTCAACAAGTGGCATCATTCAGTCCTGGTTTTTTGGTATGGAGTTTATGGATCACCTCTTCCTACTCTGCCTAAATCTGCTGCTTCCTTTGCCAGTCATTCTCTCTGTCTGCTTCCGGGACTGGAGACCAACACACCTAGAAGGCAAGGGCGGTGTCTTTATTCCTTTGTCTTTACCATTTCACCAGTGCCCTGTATAGCAGAGGTGGTTATATATAATATGTACAAACAGACATGGTTATGTGCATAATAATATGCAAATATATAATGCGTGTTGAGTGGCTGAAGAATTGAGTCACGCTACCTTAGGATTCTATTACCACCCATTTCTGTAATGCTCATTTAGTATCTCCTTTCAATCATTCAACAGATACCATTTTAGTCAACTTTGCAATGCAGTGACCAAATACCTGACAGGAACAACTTAAAGGAGGGAAAATTTATTTGAGCTCATGGTTTCAGAGGTTCAGTTCACGATCAGCTGTCTTCATAGCTCTAGGCCTAAGGTGAGGTAGAACATCATGGATGAAGGGCTTAATGGAGGAAAGCTGCTCAGTTCATGTCAGGTAGGAAGCGGAGAGAGTGAGAGCGAAGTGCCAGAGACAAAATAAAAACCCTAAAGGCATACCCCCATTGACCTACTTCCTTCAGTCACACCCTACTTGTCGACAGTTACCACCCACTTAGTTCATTCCAGTAGATGGATCCATTTGATCTGAGACCTGAATGACTAGAAAGGGCCAATGTTGCAAAGGACTTGGAGAAGAATTTTAGGTAAACGGGAAAGCAAGGGTAGGGGTTCAGAGATGCAAACACATTTGAAATGCTCAAGAAGCACTAAGAAGGCTGGGGTGGTTATAGCCCAGAGAACCAGTGAGAGAGTGAAGGGAGAGGAAGCCAGAAAAGTCAGCCTGGAACACTGAGGCATGTATTTTTTATTCTAAAGGTCCCAGTAAGGCCCATTTCTGGAGATATATGGGGGAGGAGGGATAAGGCATCTCTCCAAATGGCCTTATGTGCATTGGCTTCTTAGACAGAGGCCCCCTGGAACACACCCATGCATAACATACTACTGCCCGAAAGAAAACCCAGCTTTGACTTCCTACCTATAATGATGCAACTTTCCAGGACTACTCAGTTCCTGTAGCTAAAGGCCAAAGAGTCCAGCAAGGTCACATTGGTCTTTCCCAAGAGCAGTTACCACAAATTTGCTTGTGTGGAAATGGTGATATTAGTAAAAAAAAAGAAAATAAAAAAATAAAAACAAAAATACTTGGCCTTGCTCTAATATCAGACAGTCTCATTTTAAAAAAGGTTGTAAATGATGTTAGTCCTATAAGACTACTGTGTCAGAAAACCAATAAGCAGGAAATAAGAAGGTAGAGAATAATTTGTGTTTATTTCAACAAACCCCAAATTCTGTTCCCAGAGGTCACCAGGGATTTCTATTGCTCAATCAGGAGGTCACTTTTTCAGATGTGATTTTGCTGGATGCCCAAGCAGAAATTTTTGGAGGGACATGGTCAAGGGTGAAGGCAGCAGAAGCAGAGAGGAATAGATGGATTTCAGTTGACAGACATGAGAAGCAGGTGGCAGGGGAGGTCTCAGATCCAGAGATGGTTGAATGAATGGGAGAGAGGGTGTTAAAGTCCTGACTTTGGAAAAGATAAAAGAGGTAGAGAAAAAATATAGACACTTCAGCAGTTTAACAACGTTTAAGTTGACTTTAGCCAAACTTATATGATCCTTCCCTTTAATCTTAAGTCTTGTAACTTTTATAAACTCTCTGGCCTGAAAAAGTCCTCAGTGATTCTCAAAAGTCTTCTTAGAGATGTGGAAACTGGGGTTCACAGAACAGTAAGTTGCCCAAAACTAGAGAGTTCTTCATTCCTGTTGCTTCTACCAAATTTGACCTCCAAGAATGACTCAGACCACTGCAGGTTCCTCTCTCCTAGCATCAGATCCTTACCTGAGTGAAGATTCTGATCTTAAAGATACAGTATCAGGATGACATCTCTAAAAATTAGCATTCAAAGGCAGCAAATGCTATGTGCCTTTTAGGGAATGCTTAAATATGTTGAATCTGGGATTGGTTTAATACCTTCAGCTGTTCGTCTTAGTTCTAAAAGTTTTCCACAAACAGCCGATGTATACATGAATAGAACTGGAAGCAGAGGAAATTAGAAATCATTCCAATGAAATCTACCCAGGTTCACTCTTCTATCTTCATGATGAAGCTTTTCTGTTAATTTGGGGGAGGAGATTTGAAGAAATAAAAGCCTCGAGGTGTTGAATACTCCATTAAGTTAATATGAGATGGGATGGGTATGAGTTTCTGTCCACTGACTGCATTTATCTTAATTTCAGGGAACTCCCAGAGTAGCGGAGGTGTGGGGGGGGTGGCTGATGGCATTTCTGTAACCCTTGATATGCCTGAGAGGAGAGGTAATAAATGTAGGAAGGCTTGTGCTATCTTACCAAAGTCACCCGACCAGATGACCTTGATGCCAGGAACTCATACATAATTGCCTGAGAGCTGTCAGTGCTGCACAGGTTAAAAGGTGATCTTGCAGTTTACCTCCATGGATTAAAGTCCTGGCTCTCCTCCTCACTGAATGCATGCTCTTTGGCATGTTAGTGAGTTATTCTGTGACTTACTTTACTCATCTCTAAAATGGGGATAATTGTACCTACACCACAGAATCCTTTTTGGATTCAAGGATCTATAAACAAGGCTTAGCATGTATAAAGCACACAGTGCAGTACTTGGCACCTAGTGGGTGTTCAATCTGCTCTTTTCTGTCTCTAAAAAATACAATGCTGTTATAAGAGACTTCCAATGGAACCAGGGAATGAAGAAGTGGTTCATTAACAACCAGCCCAGGGAGAATACACTCCACGGGAAACTGCAGGGTCATTAAGCACCAATGGTGGTAACAAGGCCATTAATTTCCCAGGGTTTCCTTTATCGAGCCACATAGTGAGGTGATGCTTAACCCAGCAGGAGGGAAGGGGTTTGGAGTAGGATCTGGGGAGCAGGGATCACAGCTATTTTATAAGGTTGTAAGTTTGTGAAATGTGAAATGTTGGAAGGATTGGGCACTGTCTTGTTTGCTCTGCATATCATCCCCCAAGGACAGAGCATCTGAAAATCATTTCTGTGTGCTCATTGCAGGCAGTGAGGTGCGAAGTAAGAGTATTGGCTTCAGAGTCTTAGACCAGTCTGTGCATCCCTTTTCCACCATCAGTAGCAATGACACCATAGGGAAGTTATGTTATTTCTCATTGCCTCCATTTTCTCAGCCCCCAAATGGGGAGAATCATGAGTTGCTATGAGGTCAAGATTAGAGAATATGGAGAAAGTACTTTGAGGGTATTTTTTTAAACCTTAGAGTCCTAGGTAATGGAAAGTATTTATATCATTATGGTTGTTCCAACTTTTAAACTCATGTCATTCCTCATTTTCTTGTTTTAATTTTCTTCTCTTTCATTTGTTTGCTTGGAATAAATAGATGTGTGAGTTACTTCTGGCAATTGTCAACCACTCATGATTTGGCTAAAATCCATTCCAAATCTCACAAAACAAAGAGCAGGTGCAATGGGATCTTCGGAATAAGTTATTTCATTAGAATGAATTTCTGAATGTGAAAAATCAATATCACCTCAGAAAATTTCTGGAAGAACTGTATAGACCCACATATCACCATATTGATTTGAATGGAATGTCTAAAATAATTTTAGCTCTGATTTTTTAAGCAACTAGGACAAAAGGGAGATTCTCTAAGTTACAAAGATGACTATGTCAGACAGTGGAGTCTTTTCTTTTCCAGGACAAATCTGGTGTGTGGAAATAGCTCCTAAGAGATTTTGTGAAAGAATCCAGACGCCAGATCTGTGCTTTACCATAGTTTGTGAGACCTCTACTTGCTTTTCTGACCTCATCTCTTCCACTTGGCCCATTTTTCTCTCCGCTCAAGGATCCTGTCTATTCCTCCATCAAGTTATGAAAGCCACCCCAAGACCATTGCAAAATTGGTTCCCTCTGCCTAGATGTGCTCTTCCCCAACTCCCTCTAGTTAATTTCTACTTGCCTTCCAAGACTTAGCGCAAAGAACATTTCCTCAGTGAAAGGGTCTAAGCCACAGTTTTCTTCTGCTGTCATAGCACCTTTCTGTCACAGAGTCCAACTCAGTTTGTGACTCAGTACTCGGTGACTGTTTTCGATCGTGTTCTCATGTGTGCTCTCATGGAATGAGGCTGTTTGTTGTGCTCTACGACAATCCCACACACCAAGTACAAGACCTGGCACACAACAGGTACTAGAAAACCATTTCTGAGTCAATGGATGAATGATTTCTCCAAAACAATGCAGCTTCTCAAACACAAACCCTTTAAACCAGAGAGGCCTGATCACGGCTCACCCTCATCTCATCAGTGGGAACGTAACCTTAAAAAGTCCATTTCTGCTGCCACCCAATGGAGCCAAAAACTCAAGCACCTGAATTATGGAAGCAGAAAGATCTTTACTGGCAATAAACCAGCAAATCAGAAATGGATACTTTGGTCCTAAAAATAAAGCTCATCTTACTTAAGGGTTGCAGGTAAAATGTTTATATAGGGAACTTTGAGAAGGTATATTTTTAGTTTGGGACATGTGGGCAGGGCACCTGGGGGTCAAAATTTTCATGGCAGACTGCTTCTCTGATACTCTATCTGGAGGTCACTCAATGTGTTGGGTTTGTAACTCTTAGAAAAAGCTAGTGATTAGAAAGTTCCTTTGTGTTTCAGGAATAGTTAGCCTTGTAGTTTAAGATACAGAACACGGAGGAGAGAAAAGGCAGTCCTTGCTGGAGAACCCTTTCAACCCGTTAGGCAACTTCAGTCAGAACGTCTTCCATAGTAAATCTAGTGGGAAACAAATAATATATTGCTCAGCTGCGCAACCTCCAAAATTAGTGATCTTTAAAGTCAATTCAAAGCAAGGAGGGTTTATTTAGGTTTTCCTTCAGGTACAGGAACGACCTGGTCATGGATTGCAATAGATTTTCCTCAGCTCAGAGAAAACATTGATCAGGAAGAATGTTCCACTATTATTTTTTCCTATTAATTACTTTTTGTTTTTTTTTTTGTTGTTGTTGTTGTCGTTTATTTGTTTTTTGGTTGCTTTTTGTTTTTGTGGGGGAACGATAAAGCCCAAAATATTTTTTCTGCACAAAATGCTCCATAATGTGGCTTTAGGGTCATCTTTTTCCATTTTCCACTCAGCCTGCACTTCAACCTTGACCTTGTAGACCTGCTGACAATTGTGCGCACATCCTAGGTCAATTCCAGCCTTTGGGCCCTTGCCTGTGAGCCTCCCTCTACCTGGGATGCTTACCTCTAGGAGAAAACAGATAACACAAGGTCAAGACTCCAGTTTTGTAGTCAAGCAGATACAGAGCCAAATCTTCTTGGACTTAGTTGCTAGATCATTAGACTTCTTGAGGTTCATTTTCCCCATTTTGACATCCGAGAAAACATTTACCTTCTAGTAATCTTGTAAGGATTAAGATTGCAAATGTATATAGAGGGTGTATTGCTTTGAGTAGCATAGTGTTCCTAAAATGGTAGTGTGATTATTATTGTTTCATCTTTCTGGAAAACTCTTTTCAGTAGGAATCAGGTCATTGGAAGCCTTTTCGGTTGTTCTGTACAAGATAAAGGGACTTTTCCTGTTATACCTCATTTTTATCTTTGTAATGCCACATAGTCCATAATTATCTAATTATATATCCCTTTTTCTCATTTAATTGTAATGTTCTTAAATACCTGATTCAACTATCCCCCCAAAAGTATTTTCAGCAGGAAGGAGAGTACCAGCTATACTAGGTGCTGGGTTACTCTTTCAATGAATGAATAAATGAGTTAATTCTAAACCGGTTGGAAAAATAAATTCAATATAGCAAGGAAAATTAGATCAGACATTTTGATTGGCTAGTTTGCTCACATGTCTTGCATTTTTGTCAATCAAACATACTTAGCCCTTCTGCTGAAAGGTTTACACTACCCAAGATTGACCTTCCATTATCTTTAAGAAAACATTATGCAGTTGATAAGTGGTGACTTTACTTCATTCTCTTCACTATTTGCATTGGAAAACAGTCACTTAGCACATTTACCAATGACTTTTTATAAGGTAGTTTATTTTTTCTTCTTTTTCTTGTTAGCCTCAGGTTCTCAGCATGTGATACTACAATGTTTTGGCTTCAGATTTGCAAGTACAGTGGTGTTAGTTCTCAAATTTGTTTTCACATAGAAAATGTTCTACAATAAAGATAATTAATTGTTTTCCTTGTGTAAATGTTTTGAAGTGGAAGGAAGCACATCTTTTATGAGAATCTGATAGGCTTTAACTACTTGAACTTCAAACTGTAACTGTTCTTTTGCTTTGGTTCCTAGCAAACCCTGACTCACACTCACACTGCATCACACTGATTAGCCTGTAGTTTCCCACGTTGCTTATGCTCCTGCACTGTTTCCAAGATGATCTCTCAAGACACCCGGAGTGTCTCGCCTCATATACTTTCTGACAAACCCCATCTACCTGTTAGGACTCATTTCCAGTGTCACTTTTTCCAGAAGTCTTCTCTGAATTACTTAATCTGATTTGGGTTCCTCCCCATTACCCCCTTGGCCATATTCCTGTTTTTTGCTTTAAAAGGGGAAAGTACCTGTGGGTACATCTTAATATTTAAGAAGATTTAAAGTTAAACAGCTTGAAATGGAATCTGAGACCTACTACTTACTGACTTTGTGATCTTGGGGAAGTCACTAACTTTCTCTGAGATTTCATTTTCTTCCATGAAACGAGGTATCTTTGTACAGCCCATGTGAATCTTAATAAGGAACTCTGTGTTGAGCACTCTACATGATGGGTGATATATCAGAGAGATTCAACATATGCTGACCATTTTACTACTAGAAATTCTATCACTATTAGTATGACTATAGTCATTCATATTAAATATTATACCATATCAAAATTATTTGTTTAGGTTTTTACTACCAGACCTGGAGTTACCAACCACTTCCAATTGCTCAGCACCGATGGGATTTCTAGAATGTGGAACTTCCAGTGGAAGCTGAAGCATCAGGATCAAAAGTTCAAAGCCAGCCTCAGCAATGGCAAGGCACTAAGCTACTCAGTGAGACCCTGTCTCTAAATAAAATACAAAATAGGGCTGGGGATGTGGCTCAGTGGTTGAGTGTCCCTGGGTTCAATCCCCATTACCAAAAATGAGACAAAACAAAACAAAACAAAACAAAAAACCCAACCAGGACATTGTCATATAAACCAGGATGGCTGATCATGGTCACCCTCACTAGGTCATAGATAACTTGAAGATAGCTGCTTGAACCTGTGTTGGCTCTTGTTTTTCAGGTTGCCAACATTCAGTGGTGGGAGTGGATGTTGTGGGCATCCCTCACCTGGGGAACTTTCTCACTTTTTCTAACCATGCATGTATGTTTTCTTACTCAGGAGATTCCTCTTCATCCTAATCTCCATCCCCACCACATTCACAAACTATTGTATCCATTAGCTGTTTCTGCATAGCAAAACTTAAGGGCTCATCACAGCATATATCTAGTTAACTTGAGTCAGTAAGTTAGCAGGGAGCTTGACTCATCTAAGATGGTTTTCCCCCTGTATCAGCAGGGGTCCTTGACAAGTCAGTTGAGGTTTTACTAATCTTGGTCAGGTTCTTGTACATGTTGGGGACCCCAGCTGGGTGGAACGGGCTCACTCAGCTTGGCTTTCCATGGTCCTTTTATCCTATATTAGACTAGGGCAGGCTCATTCACATGGTGGAGGAGGCAGAGTCCAGAAAGAGAGAGAGAGAACGAAAGAGAGAGAAAGAAAGGGAGAGTGAGAGAGAGAACGAAAGCGAAAGCACTAGTGCAGAAGGATATAAGACCTCCAGAGCCTCAGCACTTCTGTCCATTCTGTTGCATTCTATTGCAATTAAAGGCAAGAGGCCAGATTTAAGGGGAAGGGAAACAGATGTTACATGGAAAAGAGCATAACTACATGGAGGAGGACCAGGATACACATTTCTTACAATCTTTCAAAAGTAATAACCTAATACCACACTGATGCTCAGGAAATGTTTAGACTAAAGTGGGTGTTATCTATTATATGTCTGGAAAAGCACTCTTTACCATTCTTAAAACAGCAAGAGCTGAGGGGTCTGATATTTAGAAATTAAGGCAAGTTTGTGCACTGGGTGGATGTATTCTTTGCAGGAAGTTATAACCATTAATACAATGATAAAGAAGTTTTGCTAGGAAGTGATATGAACAAACAAAGCTGTTAGAAAATAGCTGGCTGGTTTTAGAGCACTTCATTAAATTGGCCTCCCAAAGGAGCGTGGACTTGACATTGACTACCTAGGTTTCTCCCAAGTTTGGGTCAGATTGGGTCTGCTCTGCCACAGGGAAAGAGGAAGCATCAGAGAGGGTTCCAGAACCCCAAGGACAGGACTGCTCCTTACATCTGTGTACCATCTTGGTGTTCTCATGTAACTTCCATTGACCTGTGTTCATCAGGTTTGCTGACATGTTCTTCATTCAATTAAAGAATTTTAATGACAACATTGGTGGAATCACATGGTTTGGCCTCAGTTGCTGGTGAAGTGGAAAACAGGGAAAACAAAAGCACTAGGGTTAAAAGGAGCCATTTAGTTTGATAATTTTTCGTCCAATGAGTTGAACAACTGAATTAATTAAAACCCACTTTCAGGCCACTTTATACACTTAACTAGTATAAATGGGTCTTGGGGCCTCAAGGGGCTGTGGGTGAAAAGATCTCAAACACTAGCAGCAAACTGCAGTTTTAGAAACACATGTTTAAAAATCACACACTCTTACGGAGGAACACTGGGGTTTATTGTGGGCATGGGAATAAACCAGGTCATAAGCTATGGAGTAAAAAGGCCTGGGAGGGTGGAGAGGCAAGAGAGGCAGATGAACTAAACTCCAGCAGCCTTTGCAGAACAGAGCAATATTGTTTTTGGACTAGGGCCTGTGAAAGAAGAAACCAGGCTTGCCTGAAAAGTTGTCCAGAGGTAGACATACCCAGATCGAGGTCTGTCCTCAGCGGTGAGCTCAGGAAACTCCTGGACTGCAGAGCTGTGAGCCTGGGCTTGGGTCCAGGAAGGTTCCTGTGGAACTCTACTTCTGGTAAGACTTGGGCAAGTCACTTTAGCCACCTGGGCTTCGGTCTCCTCATCAGGGAAATGTGTGTTATTACAATAGCACCTCCATGACAGGGCTGCTGGCAAACTAGTAATAGCACTTCTGTAACACAGTGTTACCATGGTGAGTCCGAGGATCACATGGTTTGCAGGACCCCTTACTACAGGGAGGCCCATCACAGATAATGGTTTGTGTTTACCTTTTCCATGTTTATAGGCACTTTTTGTAGGAAGGTGCAGCAGATGGTATTGTTGCCTCACTTGTAACCCATGGATACCCAGGATTCTACTGAGGGTTTCTTGGTATATTGATCTGAAAATATGGCAGGATGGAAGTAGCTGGCAACTGATGCCCCAAGGAGCAGCATTCAAATAACTACAAAGGGGAACTGATGAACGAGCACTTTGGATTCTTCATTTCTTTGTTAGGGCAACTCTGAAGCACATTCTTGACCATCTCCTGGGGGTCCCCAAAGGGACTGAGCTGCACTTTCAGCCCCAGTATTGGCTTTCTGCCCTTCACACCTCACTTTTCCATTTTCCTACTGTGCTTCTGGTGATCACCTCTCAAACGAACCACATAGATTTAAATGTTCATGCAGGAGCAAGGAGCTGTGGTGTGCTAGTGCATGGTAAGATGACTACAGATGACAATAAGGTGCTCTACATTCCAGAAAGCTGTAATAAAAGACTGGAAGTTTCCACCATAAGAAAATGAGTAGTGTCTGACAAGAGAGGTATGATGTGTGTGTGTGTGTGTGCATGTGTGTGTGTGATATTTTTTCTTTTTCTTTTAAAAAAATATTATTATCATTATTTGTTATTGTTATTGAGATGGGGCCTCCCTGTGTTGACCAGGCTGGTCTCCAGCTCCAACTACTGGGGTCAAGTGATCCCCCCACTCAACCTCCTGAATAGATGGGACTACAGTTGTGCACAACTGGACAGATATGTTTTACCTGATTTAAACATTAAACCATGTATATGTGCATTAAATATCACATTACCCCCAATAATATGTACAATTTTCTGCTCTTATATATTACTTAAAATAAATTTAATTGTTAAACAATTTTAGAAAATAAAAAATCTTTGTCTTAAGATAGTAGGGACATTTCTGAATACTGGCACTTTGATCCCAGAGGCATAGATAAACGTTTACAAAAGCAAGTTGGAATTTAAATTCTATTCTCTGAGGCTCCAGCAAAGAAGTTAGTTCTATTCTTCTCATGAGAGTTCTCTGTGCCAACCTGGCTTTCACTCCTCTCCTGCCAAATCTTCTCCCAAAGCTGCATTTCCAGTTCTTAAAATATTTCTCTCATAACTTGTTTCCAGGTTTTCTCCCTATACTAGATAACTGGGTTCATATGGAAATACTCAAATGGTCGAAGTTCAAAGCTGAGCCTAGCAATAACTTTGGTGCCTGCCTTGTGACCAGGTGATGCAGGTAATACCTTAAATCCTCAGGTACACCAGGCCATGGTCATGTTCTAGCACGGCTGGCTAGACTCTTGAGTCTTTCTCAAAGGCCTTGCATGTGCATGCACTTTGACCTCAGGCTATAGCATTCGCGTAGACATTTGTTCAGCAAATGTTCACCAAGTCTATATGTCAGGTTTTGGGTTAGGCCTCTCAGCTTATGAAACTGAAGACCTATGCCTGCACTTGTCAACATAGTCAGCTGGGAGCCATCATGAACACTTAATTCATTGTTTTAGACTGAGAGAGGCATGCAAAGAGCACCGCCTGGCATGTGATCAGTATTACATGATATAGCAGCACTTTCCTAGTGTAGTTCTTGTACCGGCAGCATCAGCATCAACTGAAGGACAGAAAATGCAGGACCCCTCTCCCCGCAGCCCCATTCATATCTCTTGCAATGGAAACTCTGGTCATGGGCCAGCAATTTGTATTTTTACAAGTCCTCTAGTGATTCTCATGACTCCTATAATTTGGGAACCAATTATAACAGAGAGAAGTACAGGATTTAATGGCAGAAGAGAGAGGTTGTATCCAAGTGTGTATTTATATGTATTTGTGGAGAGAATTGAGTGTACATGGTGGGGAAACTGGGGAAGCTTTTCCAGATCAGGTAGAACCTAGAATAAGTCTGGAAGGAGTACTGTAAGGGTGTCAGGCTGTGGATTGGCCTGGTGTAAAACCATCCTGAGATGACCTATGTAATTAAAGGCCCAGATATTCCTGAAGGTCAATCACAAACAGGTAGAAATCTTTTAAAATTATAAACATCTTCATTGAAGACAAATCATTATCAATTTATAATCAGAATGGAAAGTTTAACAAGTCCATTTCAACATGACAGAAGAGCCTTCGTTCTACAAAAGATCCACTTGAGTTCCCTTAAACAGTGCTGACCCAGTCCCCATTCTCCATCATGATTATAAACCTCTTGAGGGCAGCACCTTGACTTGATTTTTCCCTTTTAAATTTCTGAGACCCAATGCAGTACTTATGCAAAGTGCTAGACAAGTATTTCTTAATTTGGTTTCCCAGAAATAAATGGTACAAGGCAATTCTGTCCACATTCTTTCCTTTTGGCCCATGTGCCACTAAATAATTGGTGTAAGTGATTTTAAATGGAAATGTCTGAGTTGAACTGAACAGATGTTTTGCTGCTGCAGAAACATAACCTGCCTGTGGAGAGTGATTTGGAGGTGTAGGTGGTGCATGTTGTTCCTTAGGGCCCCCAGAGTCTACATTACACATATCAACAAAGAAACCCCATAGAGCAGATGATTTTTATTGTTATAGAATAATATACAGTGTAATTAGCTTATACAAATGATAGTAATTTCTAATGCCTGTGTAGTGCATTTCCAAAACATATTCACATCCATTAACTCATCTGATCCTCACCCTGTACGGCAGGTATTGTTGGAGTCCTTATTTCTCAGGTAGGAGAGCTATGGCAGAAACCAAAGCCGTTACAGAGCAACCCAGATTTGAGAAGAGGGAAAATAAATCTCATCTCTCAATGGGAGATTGCCAAAGAAGTTGCACCATCTTTAATTGACAGCCATGACCTTGGCACTTAAAATTCTTGGAGCCTCATTTTTTTTTTCCTGCAAAATTCAGATAAACCATACCTCATAAGGATTATGGTAGGTACTCAGAAAAGGGCAATTAATATCTTTAACCCATGAGGAAGTCATTTGAGTCATTTGATGGATCATGCAATTCACAACTGATCATAATACATGGCTATAAGGAAAGACATCCGTTAAATGTAAGATGGCAAGGCTATGACTGATGGGGAGTCTTAAACACTATCATCTCATTTCCATGGTGTTTTCATTTAAAACTGATAATTATGAAGTATCTCCTATATGAGAAACACTGCCTTAGGTTCTTACATTTATTAACTTTTAAATCCTCCAGCCAGCCTGGACTCAGTTTTGTAAACTGAGTCACGGAGGGGTGAAGGAGCTAGCAGTGGGTTTGACACATTGGTCCAGATTCTGTGTGCTTCAATCTCATACTCTGCTCCTATCAGTTATATCACTCCTCCCATGGTACTTATCTCGAAGACAAATAGTGAACTTATTTGTTCCACATTTAAAAATAAAGTAGATTGGGACTTTCCAATGATTTCTTGGGAACATTTTTAAAAAATGAAAATTTTCAGGAAGGAAATCAGATATGGACTTAAGGTCCTTGTAGAATTTGTCCAGGAGTGACTCGGTACTTTCTAGGATGTAATTGCTTCTTTCTGAAAAACCTCCCCTGGGACTAGAGCTAACACTGGGCTCAGAATATTGAATGGGGCTCTCTGTGAAGCCCTGACTTGGGGCCCTTCATCTACTTTTAAGTATACATTTGTCAACTTCCAGAATAATAGACATCCCTGACAGTGCTTCCTAATATTTTCTCCCTATGGGGTGAGGAGTGTTGAGGTGGGGAGACAGTTGAATTATTCATCAGTTCTGTTTATGGACATTTGGTATTCAGCAAAGCATAGACAAAAACTTGGAAAGAGCAACATGTCCAGAGATTCAGTATTCTGAAAGGCCACTTGTCATGTGCATTAATAGTGTGCTGCCTGAAGTTTCAGAAGAGACAATTGAATTAATTAATAAAACAAATAGAATCCATCATCAGAGGTTGTGATTGGCTGGCACTGCAGAAATCCATGCCTCCGGTAAGGACAAAACCAAGCTATTTGGAAAAGAAATTGGCAAAGTTCTAAATTATGACTGTTCTTAGTCGAGTTGGGCTGATTATTAGTTTCTAACAGACTTCATGTTTGGTTGCCTGTAGCTGCAGGTGAATAGGTGAATAAATTGATGCACCTGGTTCTTTGGGTGACCTGTTAGATGTCCTGAATGGAAACACATTTCCTTTAGTCCTTGCCACTAAGAAGCTGCCAAGTAAAGCAAGAAGATGTTTAAAAAATACAGTCAATGGAACTACAGGTGTAGCACTGCCAGATGTTCTCACGGATACAGTCCATGCTTCATTTGACTTGTGCCATCTATGTAGTCACTGTGATTTGATTAGAACAGAGGCTCAGTCATCTCCAAGTTCTCCCCACCTTCAAAACTCACATTCTGTGAAAGGAGCCAGATGATGTAAGGCAATAAAAGAACTTGGATAAGCTAGGGAGGAGTAGTAAATTATCTCTGAAAGGCAAGCAGCTGGCTCACACAGTGAGCAAAATGGGAGGAATGTACTAGGTTTGCAAAGGACAACTTAGGAGGTGAGCGGGTGAAGAATTCGTGGGAGTTGAAAGAGGGCTCTAGTTACAGCTGTGCCGATGTTCATCTAGACCACCTGGGTACATTCAGATAAGGAGCTGGTTGGACTTGACAGTCTTTTCTCATAATGCCACCCCTTGAGTCCCTGAAAGATGCTCATTCAGTCACATTCAGAAGTAGCAGGAACTGCTGGTGCTCACCAGCATCTGTGGTCTCTTTTGAATCCAGGTACAGTTAGACTTCATTTCTACGTCTCACCTTATCTGAATTCTGACCAATGGAGCATGAAGATGAGTGATATACAATTTTTAGAACTGGCCCCTAAATAACACCAGCCCCTGCTCTTTTTTCTCACCATTATGGAATAGATATCATTCTAAGGGTTTAGAGGAAGCCAGGACCATGAGATAGAAGGAACCTAGATCCCTGCATGACTGAGTGGAGCACAGACCCACCATACTAATTTGCATTGTGTGGCAACATGAGCAAGAAATAACCTTTTATGATGTGAAGTCACTGAAAATTCAAGGTTGTGTGTTATAGCAATTGGTCTGTCCTGATTAATGTAAGGAGATGAGAAACTCTGAGTTTCTTCCTAATAACAATATTTTCTATTTACCATAATTTTTAAATGTAGGTTGTTGTAGTAATGATAAAGTAAATATTTAAATGACAAGTTTCAGGTAGTATTCTAAGAACTAGACATATTTTAACTCTTTTTTTTTTTTTTTTTTTTTTACTGCTATGATCAAGAGAGCAGATAAATTAGAAGAGGAAAATTTTATTTGGGGGCTCACAGTTTCAGAAGTTTTAGTCTATAGATGGCCAACTCCATTCCTTGGGGCCCAAGATGAGGCAGAACATCATGGTGGAAGTGTGTGGTGGAGGAAAGTGGCTGGGATCATAGCACTAATAAGCAGAGAGAGAGAGAGAGAGAGAGCGAGTGAGCGAGAGCGAGCTTTGCTCAGCAAGGACAAAATAAAAACCTCAAAGGCATACCCCCAAGGACCCACCTCCTCCAGTCATACCATACCTGCCTATAGTTACCCCAAGTTATCCCTATAAGGGGATTAATACCTTGATTAGGTGAAACCTCTTATACCCAATCTTTTCATCTCTATACTTTCTTGCTTTGTCTCAAAAACAAGCTTTTGGGGGACACCTAATTTAAACCATAACAAACTCTTTTCATCTTCTGCACAGTTCCATAATCTGGTTCTTTTATTATCTTCATATTACAAGGAGAGAACTAAAACATAGAGAAGTTAAATAACTTGCCCAGGACCACATAGTTATTACAGACCAAGAGTGTATCTTACAAGATGTTTACAAAATTAGAGACATTGTTATTTCTATCAGTTTGTGAACAAGGAATGTATTATTAGGACTCTTCTTATTGGGAATTTTAAGAAACCCTACAGAAATTGACAAGCCAAGTGATAAAGAAGGAGTTCACATAACTTTCTGCCAAGAAATTGCCCTGTCTGCTCACCAGTCTCTCCCACATTCTTGACTTACTTCTTTAGGTTGGCTTCTTTTCAAAACTTCTTCTGGGGTCAGTGTAGCTTCAGTCAGCTCCAATATATATGCTCTGAGTTTGTTCAAGTAGCAGAAATGACAGTTTTTTTTTTTTTATTTCCCTAGAGTACACACACACACACACACACACACACACACACACACACACACACAGTCCTGCCATTGGATTTGGTCTTATACTCAATCTCGAACCAAAAACAGACAAGGAACTGAAATACTCTAATTGGCTAGGATGAATCATGTGTTCAAATATAGTCAAGTCTACCCGAAGAGCAGGACTAAGAATATAGGAGGAAAAGATTATAAGAGGAGAATGTGCTGATGTTACCAAGGGAAGGCAAGGACATCAGTGGCCAAAATAGAGTTAATTTATTTATTGTAAACCCAGGGCCCAAAGGTTTGGAAGGACTTACATAAAGTCACACGAATAATAAACTCAATGAAAAATAGCCCACATGTATTGAATCTGGTTCTATCCATTACCCGATACAGTGTATGGTACAGAAAATTTTTGAATGACGAAAGGAATGGATATTATGTGTTTGAGACTTGAATCTATGTCTTCTGAATCTGCACCTTAAGGCTCTTCCCACTGGGCATCTCTAGTTCCCCTTACACTATATGGGAAGATTAAACTGCTAATGTTTGCTGCAGAAAATGACTTTGAGTTCCTCAAGGGAATTGCTGCTTGAGTGTTGGGACAGCTGCCTGTTCTCTGGCTTTTTCTCCCCTGGATGCAGTTCTCACCACCTCTTGATTAAGTCTATCAGGAAGAACAGGGCACTCAGTGGCATGATGGCATTGCTGATTAGTCCTGTCTATCATGATATGATGCTGACAGATCCTTCTTTGAAGAGTCACTCCATCACTGGGAGTTTAGGAACTGAAAATATAATGCAGTGTGAACTACAGTACTTGGGAATCTCAAACCTGTGTTGATGGGATTAGATTTACATTTACAGCTTTCAAGTACAAAGGAGTATTAATGCATTCATGTCGAACTAACATTATGCCTGGGGTTTAATTTCCAAGTGAGATTTTGCCAATTATTTTCTCAGAAGCTATTAAATAGAAATTAAGGAAGAGGTAGAGCTCAAATGTAGGTTTGAATTTTACAAGGACCTTGAATATGTCTTTCTTGTATGTCCTTAGCTTATCTTCAAAAGATAGGCCATTCTTCTACAAATGTTTGTTCTTTCAAAGGCTACAAAGAGAAAGGGGGTGTCTCAGATCCCATCTGTGACCTGGTCTGGTCTATTTTACCTTCTGTACATCTGTTATATCCATTCTCCATTCTATTGCAATTCCTAGTCAGGGTTTATTGTGGTTTAATGTAGTAAAAACTTACTCCTTATGTTGCAATTCAGTGTTGGTTACATGAGATTTCTGCTCCATGTAGTCACTCATGGGCCCAGGATTGCATGACTCCACCATGAAGTATCATTATCTCCTCTACATAGCATTAGGAGATGGAAATGGTGAGAGTGAGACTCTCCTGGGGAGATTTTCAGGGTCAATATCTGGAAGTAATGTGTACCATTCCAGCCTTCATTTCGTTAGGACTCAGTCACCTGACTTCACCTAAAGGGAGACTGGAAAGTGCAATTTAGTTTAGCTATAATGCCCAAAAGGAAAAGAAAACTTTACCACCGGGAATGTTGTGGTGATCTTCAAATGAATTCATATCTTAGCTCATGGTCTGGCCATACAGTCAGCAGAGATCTCTAAAACACATTTGTCATTGGCCATTTCCCAGGTATTTCAGTAATTGCCCAGTGCTTGTAAGTGAAAACCCAAATTATGTAGCATGGCATATAGAAAACTTCTCGATCTTGCCCTGCTTCTTTCTCCAGTCTGTTTTCTCTGAGGGCCCTCCCTCACACCTGGTACTCCAACTTCAAATTTCTTATAGTTCCAGAACACACAGGACCGCCTTTTCACTTCCTGCATTTGCACATGCTGCTTCCTATGCCTGGAATATGCTTCCCACCTCTTATTCCCATCTGCTGCTTCAATCACTATCTATATCTTTCAAGGTTCAGCTCAGCTCCTTCAGGAAGCCTTTTATAATACTCCTGACCCCAGGTATTAGTCACCTTGCCTCTCTTCTTCTCTTTGCCCAGAATTTGGCCAAGAAGTACACTAAAGCTTCAGGGCAGAGTCTAATAATTCTTAAGAATAAATGATTTAGCCAGTTGTTAGGTTTGATTTTGAATCTCAGCTTTACTACATGCTAGCTCTGTGAACTCGGGTACGTTACTGAATTTTTCCAAGCTTTGGCATACTTTTATTAATAGAGATAGCAAGAGTACTTATTATTGGGACAATGGTAAAATCCAAATAAGTTTGGCACCTAGTATATAATACACACTCAATAAATATTAGGTTTTAATATTGCTTCTGTTGATCCATATCCGTGGCATTTTATAGACTCCAAGAACATGGGCACTGCATCTTCCTACGCACCTTTGATACATCCCAGCTCTGAATCATATGCTTAGCAAAGATGTTGAATAAATGAATGAATGAATGAGTTCCACAAGCATTCCATAAAAATTACCTCTATTTTTGGCAGGGAAATCTCTCCCTCGACTCTCAGTGAAATAGCAGATGTATCTTTATCCTGTGTCTGTTCTAGCCTCCTTTGTGCTTTGTCTTCTCTCCTGTCTCCTTTCTGTTGTTTTGGTCAGAACCTGTTCCTTGCACACCCTCTCCTTTCTGTGTCTCTCTGTCTTTTTGTCTCTGAATCTTTGTTCTCATCCTGCTGGCATTTCAGGCCTCCACCTCTGTTGTCAAATACTCCAGTCAGTTATTTTTCTTCTGGAACTTCTCTTGAGCTTCCTCCACTGTCAAAGTATCTTGTCTTGTTTTAATTTTAGAGGTTCAACAAACACAACAGCTCTCATACATATGCCAGGTAGCAAGATAAATAATGCTTGAACTCTCTCTTTTGTGGTCCTTGTGATTTTCCCCTCCATATTACAATCTGTGCCCTGGTCTCTCTCCCCTATTAGGATGTAGGTTCTTAAGGGACAGGATTTGAATGTGATTCAATATTGCTTTTTCCCTGATGTCTTACACTTAGTGCATTTAATAGCTGAAAAAAGACAAAGACACAGAAACAGAGACATAATTCCCTCTCATCTCAGTGCCTAAGGATTGGGTTCACAACTATATTGAGGCCTGCTTGAGAAGAGCAAAGGCAGAAAAGGATCTGGAGGCCAGATCCCTGTGGGGACCACAGGTTGAACAGTCTTCCAGGCTGTTCTTGAACAATGTCAGCACAGTATTTGGATCTGCTCTTGTCTGATTCGACCCCATCAGAACCTCAGGGCTCTGTTTGCAGTGACATCATGACTGGATGACACTTATAAAACTGAGATGGATGAGTGGACTTGGACTTACTCACCTAGAGGAATGAAAGTTTGCAGGAGGAAGATATGCAGACATACAGATGGCCTCTCAGCATGGGGAGGGTTAGTCAGTAATCAGTAGGGAGTGCATTTAGGTCAGAAAGAAGAGACTTTCTTTCATGTGACCACACTGTGAATTATTGAGTATCTTTTACCATATTGCTCTGGAAAAGTAGTCCAAATATTAATTTCCCAGAACCATTAGAGCATCCTCATACCCAGAGGCTGAACGGTGTACTAAATCAGAAATATTAAGAATTGAGGACAAGATATTTTTCTTTCTAAAGTTTTAAAAAATGAGAATGGAAACCAGATATGGGGTTATCACTTTTACACAGATTATCTCATTTATAGTTCACAGTAACAGTGTTCATGATGATGTCTCTATAAAGCCTAGAAGAATCAGAGAAGTCAAAGGAAATGTCAGATGTCACATAGGCAAATTGCTGGAACCAGGTTTGAACTAAGTAAGGTCCCATCTAAATACTAAGCCACTGTTCTTTGAGTGTTTGCACCTCCTTAACTGAAAAGCTCTTTCTCTAGCTCTTTCTTTTGGCCTTGGAAGCAAATTGAAATAAAAACATATTCATTAAATGCTCATGATAAGGTACTTAATACAGGTGCAGATTTAGATAGAAAAATGTGCAAGAGATTAATCTTCAACATCTGCTCCAGTAGCAAATTCCTCGTCTCCTCTCTTCCCTTTTGCTCATCCATCATGATGGCTGGAAGCAGACCCCTTGGGTTTGGTTTTTGGGTTATCAGCCATGTGACTTTGGCTGAGTTCCTTCACCTCTTTATAATTCAGCTTTCTCATTTGCAAACAGAGATAATACCTCCTAGGGTGGTCATGAGGATTAAACAAGATGAAGTGCTTACAACAATGCTGTGTATATTAGATAAATAATAAATGTTAGCTATTGATTTTTAAATTTAATTGTGCTAAAAGAAACATAACACAAACTTTACCACCTTAGCCATTTTTAACTATGCAGTTGAGTGGCCTGAAGTCCAGTCACCTGTTGTACAAGTAGCTCCACCCTCCATGCTCAGGACCCCTCACCTTGCAGAACTGAAATTGTGCTCATTAAACAGCAGCTCCCCATTCCCAGTCCCGACCCATTGCCTCTGTCTCTGTCTCTTTAAGTTGGTTACTCTAGGTACCTCAAATAAGTGGGTTCATGCAGTAGTTTTCCTTAGTTGTGGATTTTTTTTTTTACAGATGACAACTTTTATATACTGAAACACACAGAACATCATGTGAACAACAAGAAGAAATATATTCAACTGTGTCAACTTTATAAATTTGGGGTTGATGCCCTCCTTTTTTTTTTTCACAGTTCTGGAGGTTAGAAGTCCAAGATCAGTTTCTGGTGAGGACTCTTCTTAGCTTGTTGATGGTTGGCTTCTTTTCTTAAAAAAATTGGTTCTTCTTAGTTATATATGACAGTAGAATCTATTTTGATAAAATTTTAGAAGCATGAAATATACCTTATTTTGATTAGGACACCATTTTTTAAAATTTTTATTCTAATTATTTATACATGACAGTAGAATGCATTTATACATTTTGATAGATCATACATAAATGGAGTATAATTTCTCATTTTTCTGATTGTACATATTGTAGGATCACATTGGTCATACAGTCATATAAGTGCATGAGGTAATAATGTCTGTTTCACTCTACTGTCCTTCCTACCCCCATACCCCTTCCCCTCCCTTCACTCCTCTCTACCTAATCTAAAGTAACTCAAATTTTCCCTAGTTCTCCCCACATCCCTACCCCCACGGCATTGTGAATTAGCAACTGCAAATCAGAGAAAATATTCGTGGGCATGATGGTAGAATTCCCTTAGGTATTTTCATATGTGTACATAGGAAAATGATGTTAGATTTATTCTACTGTCTTTCCTACTTCTAGTCCCCTCCCCTCCTTTTGTTCCCATTTGTCTAATCTACTGAACTTCTCTTCTTCTCCCTCCCTTTATCAGGGAGAACATTTGACCTTTAGTTTTTTGGGATTGGTTATTTCATTTAGCATGATAGTCTCCAGATCCATCCATTTACTGGCAAATGTCATAAAGTCATTCTTATTTATGACTGTGTAATATTCCACTGTGTATATATACCACCATTTCTTTATCCTTCATCTGGTGATAGGCATCTAATTGGGTTCCATTTAGCTATTGATTTTTAAGAGTTGAGGAAATATAAGTGTAATCCTAGCTTCTCTACTCCAGAGCTATGTGCCTTTGGAAAAGGAGCTTCTTTATTGGTCCCTGAAGTCCTTCGTCTGTAGAACTATAAAAATAATACTCCCTTTTAGATTTGAAAACAAAAGAAGGTATAATGAATAAAAATATGTTGAATTGTGCAATTTTTTTATAACAGGTACTCACATATTCATTTATTCATGCCTCTATAAAAGGTTCACTCCTTTAATAAAGTTTACTGAGGCCCTGCTGTGTGCCAGTCTTTGTGGTAGGCGCCTGGGGAGCTACAAAGATTCAGTTTCTGTCCTTAAGGACCTCCTGGGCCATCCAGTTAAGAGGCAGAGGGGACATAAATGCCAGTCAGTGGCATAGGTGCTGTATGCACAGAACTGTCCTCTCAGTCTAGCGGTGGATAAAGGGAAAGGGAGCTTTCCATGGGAAGCCCTCCAGCTGCTGGGTACCGTGCTGGCAGGAGCCCAGGTGGGCTCCAGAAGCTTCATGCTTCCTGTCTCCACTGTTAACTCATCCTGGTGACCTTGGATAGTCCTGCTCTCCTCCCTGGTCCTCAGGGAATGGTTTTCCAGTTGTTTCCATGGCATGCTGAAGTTCAGTGTTCCAAGACTCTTTCTTTCACTACTGTACTTTCATGAATGGGGTTCTGATGGGAAAAAAAGGAAAAAATATTCCATTGCTTTAAAAAGTTTGCAACTAGAAATTTAAACTTGGGCAAGGTACCAAATCTTTCTAAAACTCAGTTTCTTTATTAGTAAAATGAGAGCAATAACAGTACTTAAGGGAGTTCTTGGAAGGACTAAATGTGTTTATAATCAAAGTGAGTACTCAGGAAGCATTAGTTAATATTATTATTCTTTGGAAAACTCTGGATAGGGGCATATCTCAGTGGCTGCCTATGATGACCTGGGCCTTAATTGTCCTCCATGAGTCCTATATCTCTGCTTTCTGGCATCAGGCTCCTTGATTTCCTTCTTAAACTGCATGTGTCACCAGTCCTTGGGTTCTTGGCTTCTCATATCCCTTCTATGGGCTACTGTTGATAACCAGAGATGGGGGCCTGGGATCCCCACACGTGTGCCCACCCTCCGCCTATACCGGAAGTTGGTTTTCCTTCCCTCCTCAGTTCTATAGTCTCATCAGCTGGAACACAGTTCTCAGACTCAGAATAGTCAACTTGCTCAGTAAGTGAACTAATTATACTGGCGTGCTTCTCTTTTGTTTCCTGATCTTGCTGATGTGCTATTTATAGCATTTCTAAATATGTTTGTCAGTGGTGTCCCTTTTCATCCTCTTCAAAGCTATGACACTGAGGGCAAAAATAGCTGTAACCAAGCTCCAGAGGCCTCTCTGCTTCCTGATCACTTTTTGAATAAGGAGTGCTATATTTCATTTATTTTTTAAAATAGTATTTTCCCCAACAAGAGATCATGGATGGTAATCAGTCTCTTTAGGATTGGAATGGTTTGCTGGTTTGTTAAAAAGAGAGAGAGAGAGAGAGAGAGAGAGAGAGAGAGAGAGAGAGAGAGAGAGAGAGAGAGAGAGAGAGAGAGAAAGGAAGGGAGAAAAGAAGAGGAAGAAAGGAGAATGAGTGAGAATTGTGGCCAACATCCAGGGAGTGACCCAGGCAGTGTATATGACAACTGAGAGCAAGAAATGAGTCAGAGTGTATCTTGTCCACATCATAAATCAGTGCAGCCTGGACAGACTAGACTGGTGCCCAGATGGGCAGTAAGTTGGTTCACTGTTTGGGAACGGATATCAGCAGGTGCCAGGAACCACTCAGCAGCCCCTTGAAACATGGAGCAAATGCAGGGCATTCAGTCAGGGCTTTCTCTTTCCACCCTTGACCCAACATGAAAAGAACAGGCCAGTCTTTGTTTTACCCAGCACATATGAATATGCAAAGAGCCCTTAACTGACAGTTCTTTGCACACAGTCACATGCTAGATCCACTGGCTCTTTAGATGGTGCAGTGCCTGAAAATCATCTGAGGAGCTTGTAAAAATGGCTCCTTCCCAGGTAATCTAATTCAGTGATAGCTGGCTTGGGTCCCAGAAAGCAGAGCCTGAGGCAAAAAGCTTCCATTCTACTACTTTATTGGGGACTAAAATCCCAGGGAAGCACCAGGAGGGAAAAAGGAGTGAGGAAAGAAAGGAAAGCGCTCTAGTGCAGGGTGCATGTGGAGCCGGCTACCACTTCAGGTCCGGTGAAAGCAATTCCTCACAAAACTGTCTTCAATAGCTCATGGAACCACTGTGTCTCAGAATCTCAGAATGGTTGGACCAGGGAGGAAGGGAGAAGAATTTATTCACTGTTTTCTAGTCCTCTGGGTTAAAGGTTTGCCCCATGGAACATGAACTCCTCTGTAATTCCAGATTGAAAATACGTGGAACCAAGTAGAGTCTGTGATGTCTTATGTTTCAGCCAGAGTAAGGTCATTGGCATGGCCAAAGTGCCCACCCAGGAAGTGAGATGTCAGTAGACACTTGGGAAGAGCTGGGTGTTACAGGGATGACTGGGGGAAGACAGATGGCTAAAGGCTCTAGAGAGGGGTAACACCAAACACATCTCCAGAGGTGCACATGACACGTCTGGTCCAAACTCTGACAGGGTGATCTGGCAATCATACTTTGATAAACCTTGTCCCAGACAGAATGGTCTCAGGCAACCTATTTAATTTCCCTGCATGTCAGTTTTGTCATTTGTGAAATGAAGAGGATGACATTTAAACCCACTTTCCTGAAGATAAAATTAAATAAACCTTCTGGCAGCAAGTCATACAAATCTGCACCGCTCTTTTGCACTAGAACAACTGCAGGATGGCTGAGAACAAAAACTTCCTTTTTCTCTTTCAGTAACATTCACAGAGATGAATGCGTTTGTGGTTGATTGATATATTGGGACATTATAATTAACCAAATATGATGAAGCTAAATTTTACAGAAAGGAAGCAAGCAATTCATTCAATAGTTAACAAATTCCAATGATTAATTTAATGCAAAATTGCTGGGGGTGCAAAGGCGAATAAAATAGTGCTCCATAGATGAAAAAAAAAAAAAAACCCACAATGAGCAATTTGGGAATTGTACTTCTGTTTACCCTTCTAATTATAAGGCTAATTAAACCCTGATTAGTGGTCCTGGTATATAAATACTTTTGCTGTGCTTGGTTCCCTTGTGAAACATTCAAGACCCATGAAATTCAGGTACACAAACACACTTCCATTTACTGAGAGCGCAGCTACCCTCTGCTTCCATCACACACAGGGAGAAGCTGAACATGATCAGTGAGTTAACTTATTTCCTAGGCATTGATGATGATAAGTATACAGGACCACCACCATCAATTTTTAAAAGGCAAATGACGTAATTGAATACATTTCAAGTTGTTAAGATGCCGTGGCTGGATTGTTTATTTCTCAACAGAAACATCTTCATTAGAGAGGCTCTTTTGTCTTTGGGCAACAGAATCTTCCAGTGATCATCCACAATGCATCAAACCCTAGTGGCATAACCATGAATGTGTGATCTTAGCATTAGGCGGGGATTAGTAGTTACCTGACTTTGCTTCCACTCAGAGAAGAAATATGCTATTTCTGATGAATATTCATGTTCCACTGAAATATTTATGATGTTGGAAAAATTAGTACCCAAAGACTCAGTCTCTTCTGTTTGGGGGAGAATTCTCATATAGAGCTTATTCTAAGTTTTAAACATTAGTTCACAGTAGAATTTCCAGAGCAACAAGTTATGCATTGACTCCATTCCCTGGCTCATTATTTTAAGCTTTGCAGACCAGCTGCATAAGGTCTCTGTCAAATTTTCTTTTTTTTTTTTTCTGTTTCATTTCAATTTATAAACTTTGAAAAGATTAAAGACATTTTTATCAGACAGGTTAAAAAAAAAAAAGGCCTTTTGCTGAATTTAGTTGTAAATCATAGTTTGCCAACCCTTGATCCATATGTCCAGTTCTCACACATATGAAGACACATGTATGTTTGAATATTTACATATAGAAAGATCTCTGTGCACATATATATCAGCATACATATTTTATAAAGATATATCTATAAGTGTATATGCTTATATGAACACATTTATTATAAATACATGAGCACACATTTTTGTGTGTTGTAGAATATTTCAGAGTGCTTTGGAATCAGATTAAAGTGGGTTAATTTTTTGTTACAATCACTTACTATATTTAAGAGACAGGAAAATTCACTTGATATCCTTGAACCTTATTAATAATCTACAAAACTGAGATAAATATGCTGTGGCAGATTGGAATAATAGCCCTAGTTTTTCACCTTTTGTGTGTGTGTTCACACCTGTTGCCCTGTAACTTAGCTGCCCATTCTGATCATACATGGCATGCTTTAGTCAGCAAGACAATAACACATGTACTACAAGGAGGGAAGAAACAATACTTTCCACCTGTACTCTTGGTCAGGAAAACCTGCTTGGTCTTGTCTGTTGGAGGATGAGAGATGTGGAAAGGAGGAAAGTGGCCCAATTGCCCCAGTCCCAGCCAGCCTGGATGGTCAACCCCCAAGCACATGAGGAAGTTCACTATAGACAGAAGAACCACCTAGGGAACTCTGAAATAATCTACTAAGTCTTAGGGTGGTTTAACTTTTAGGATTTTTGCAGAAATAGAAAACTAATATAAATACTAACTACAGAGTTGTTTTCAGAAACAAATAACAACTGCCGTGTCCAGATTTCCTGTAATGTTTTCATCTTTAAAAAGAAAACAAAATCGTATTAAACTTAAGTTTTACCATTTGTCTAACTCTTAGAGTTTATGAAGTACCTTTGTCTCTATTTACTTCTTCCATAGAACAACTGTGTTTCCCAGGATTTTAGATGCAGATAACAGAATCTACTCTAAATGATTTAAACAGAAAGGATTTAAAGAAAGAATATTATTTCACCAAGTCTCAGAAAGAGGCAGGCCTTATACTATCCAGAAAAACACAACCAGGGAAAGCTTTTAGTTGTTCTATGGCTCCATTCTAGTGGAAAAGCAATTGCTCCTAGTGCCTGCCATTTGACTCCTGTTATAGTAAGGCCTGAAGCCAGGAACTCTAGCCTCACTTCACCAGGAGAACCTGTAGTCTCTGCCACTATGTTTACTGAAAGATTTGTTCTCCCTAAATGGCCACCAACTTTTGTTGCTCTCTGTCTACACAGAAGTCTTGTGTGGCTATGTATAAATGGAGGAAATTATGTTTCATCTGTGTAGTCTTTCTGCAAGAGATTTCAGAAAGTATAGTTTTGCTTATGGATAGAATGCACGTTAGAAGGGGGTTAAAATGGGTGCTGAATGAGTCTCTATCATTAAAACTTGGGTCAATGCCTTTACCCACATTTCACTGGAAAGCAATGAGTGTTTCCAAGAAACTCAATGACTTGCTCAAGGCTGTAGAAGTTGTAGAAGGCCTTCACATATCAAGAACTCAGTTATTCCTACAGCACAACAGTTTTCCCTGTCTCTTGGAGAGTGGTTGAGTCTAGAAGCAGACAACACTATTGACTGGGAAGGTAAGGAGAGCAACTAATTTGGTTTGAATTTCTGGGGGACTGCTAAATTCCAGCATGAAGCCACTTTGCCAGAAGTATTGGCAGAGGTATACTAGTCATTATAGATTCAAAGTCTTCAACAGAACTGTGGTAGGCTTCAGGAATTAGCATGAAAAAAGACCTTATAACCAAGCCAGTCATCCAATCAGGAAAGCATTCCAGATTCCTGAGCTGTCAGTAAGGCTACAGGCTGGAAAGTTTCAATCTGAGTCACTTACATGTGACACTGCAGCAGGTGTGTGCCCAGCCTGGCTTTGCTGCAGGCCTAGAGATGTGACAGGAAAATATTGCTGGGGTCTCATTCATGTGTGTTTCCTTAGCCACACTGAAAACCCGAGATGCCTGCAGATAATGAGACCACAAACCCATGGCATTTTATCCATCCTTCTCTTTTCCTGGTCCTCATTTTCTAGACCACAAGAAGGGTTAACTTTGAGACTGATGAGTTTGTCCAGGACTAGAATATGCTGATTAGGTAGAAAACTTCATCAAACCATGTAGTGATTTCTGTTAAATCATACCAGGGAATAGAAAAGATAACTGATTTTCTTTTTCCCCCACAGAATGTGGGATAAAAGCGTTTATTCAGCTGAGAAGGTAGAAAGAAACCTTTCCCATTCTTTAGTGTAGGTTAATTTGGGTGCTGTCTGCTCTTCATGCTAAACATGACCAATCTCTTTGACTGTTCCCATAGACACAGACTTAGCCATATCATTCCTTTCTACATGTCTCTGTGCCTGAGCATTTAAAAGCTTAGCCATTGTGGCCATGCATCTTGAATTAGAGTAAACACTTTTCATTTGTTCTTTGAGATCCCTTTTGTGTAACAACAAAGGGCAACTTTGACTTATTGCTAAATGTCAGTTAGCTAAACTTCTGCTAACCAGAAATAACCTGGCCTTCCCCAGAACCTGAGTTCTCCTTAGTGCCTGCTGTGAACAACTAGCAAGTTCTTAGAATTCTTGCTACAGTCAATTGAGATAGGAGTACCAGCTTGGATTAAAAGACAGAACATTTGCATTTTGTTGATCCTACTGTTTCAGATGGTTTGGACCAAGTATCTTTTTTGTATATTTGATGTTAAACATGGAGATCCAAGACCCCTACTTTTTTATTTTATTTATTGTCATTATAATTCAAATCAAGAAAAATAAATAGAAATAAGATAGTCTAGAAAAATTAGGTTTGATCCAGAATTCAGGGGATTGGGTCCTAGTCTCACCTTCTGAGGCTTGTTCTTCAGATAAAATCTAACCTAATCAACCCAGAGGTTAGAGATAGAAAATGAGTATGTTATATTAAAGAAAAAGTATTTCCAATAAAATTGATGTTGGAAAAAATGGCTTACATCTATAGGGAACTGAGTTTCTTAATAGTATAAGAAGACCATCCTGGGTAAAATACCAGGTAGTTTTGGACAAGGAAAGGTCTTCCATACTTCCATAGAAGCAAAAGCTGCTGCTATAAAACTCTGGGGTAGTTCTATGATAGCAGAACAAAGTGCAAGTTAGAAGCCCTTCTGTTAGAGGAAATGGACTTGGTTTACAGTGTGTATATTCAGGGGCATCGTTAAAAAATGACAATCTCAATGGCAAACAATTGGAAAGCCAATTTGTGAATCTGATTGAGGCAATCCACAGGTTAGCAAACTAACCAGAAATATGACAGGGAGAAACAGGGTAAGAGATAGCTATTGTGGACCTCAATAATCTACCACCCATTCCTGATGGTGTGGATGGTTCCACACATGGGAGGCTACATGCATACTCTGGAGAGCTTCACTCATTCATGATTGAATGAATGTGAGACCTAGAGACCTCACTGAGCAGATGCAGAAAGGCCTATCAGAAAGTAAATTGGGTCATATCTATAAACTACCTGAATTTATAATGTGTTCTCCAACCCATATCCAGATCCATTGGTAAAATCCAAATGTGGGAATCTTACTGAATCAAGGTGTTTAATTACTACCTCTGACCAGTCATTCATTGCCTGATCTTTAACCTATGCTAATCAGAGGTGACCTCCAGGACCCAGGCTGAAAGTAACAACAGAAATAAAAGAAAAGCTGAGCAAAAACACTAACAGTTGTACAATTTGTGGTAGAGAAATTCTTCAGAATTAGTCCAGTAAAACCACTAAAAACTAGTGACCTCTGGGGGGAGTTAGAATCTAGAATTGCTATGATATGGTATCTAAAAAGTAATTTTCTGAATAAAAATTATAAAATCTATAAAAAAGAGAAAACTCTGACCCATTTCCAGGAGAAAAAAATAAACAGTAGAAACTGTCTTTGAAGAACTCTGACTTGGACATAGACCAAATACTCCAAAGCAGCTATTATTCCAAGGCTAAAGGAAACCATGCTTAAAATTAAAATATGATTACAGAGCCACAACAACTAGAGACTGTCAATAAAGAGATGCAAACTATTAAAAAATCCAAAGGAAATTCCAGAACTGAAAAGCACAATTATTGAAAAAAATTCACTAGGGGCATTCAACAGCAGATTCAAGATCAGAAAAAGAATTATTGATCATGAAGATAGATAAAGAAAATTTTTATAAGTTAGAGAATAGGAAGAAAGAAGAAAAATGAAGAAAGCCTCAGAGACCAGTAGAGCACTATTAAGCATACCAACATATGTTCAATGAGAGTTCCAGAAGAAGACGAGTTAAAGCAAGAAGCAAAAAATATTTGAAGAGATAATAACTAAAAATTTTCCAAATTTAAAAAATTAATTTGTACATCTGAGAACCTCAATTAATTCCCAGTAAGATAAATTCAAAGAAACTACTTCTAGATTCATCATAGTCAAAGAATCAGAAACCAAACATGGAGTGACAGTTCCATGAGCAGCAAGAGCAAAATGACTTATTATGTACAGGGGACCACAGTAAGACAAACAGTTGCTTTTTATCAGAAATGATACAGGTAGGAGGGCTTTGTGATGACATAGGACACATGCTAAAACACAGACACCTATCAACCAGGAGTTCTACATCCACCAAAACCACTCCTCACAAAGGAAGGTGAAATAAAGGTATTCACAGATAAAGACTGAGAGGATTGTGAAGCAGAATTTTTAAAAATCATTTTTAGATGCAAGTGTTAATTCATAAAACATGATTTATATTAAATCACATTGTTTTTTAAAAAATTTTAACAATTTGTTCTAATTTGTTGTACATGACAGTAGAATGCATTTATACATTTTGATACATCATACATAAATGGAGTGTAATCTCTCATTTTTCTGATTATACATATTGCAGGATCACATTGGTCACCCAGTCATACATGTACATGAGGTAATAATGTCTGTTTCACTCTACTACCATTCCTACCCCATGTCCCTTCCCCTCCCTTCACTCCCCTTTACCTAATATAAAGTAACTCTGCTCTTCCCTATGCCCCCTTATTGTGAATTAGCATCCACATATCATAATTAGTGTTTTAAAAACCCTAATATAGAGTACGGAAGTCATTATAGCATTATTTTTAGTAGTAAGAAATTAAAGACAACTTAAATATCCATTTAAAATGCAACTAGGTAAATGAAATATTATCTATGATTAACAATATGTTAATTAGCATACAGAAAGCAGCTATTAAAACAAATGTTCTTGCTCTCCATATTAAGAATAAAAAAATCTTCAAGATATAATAGAAAAACCAAACAAAATTACAGATATGTACACAGTATAAAATCATTTCTGTTTAAAAAACCAGTTCTGTATGAAAATTCTTTCAACTTGTCTGTAAAGATTCACAATAATAAATTATAGTGTTTTCACCCAGAGAGAGAAAGTGTATGACTAGGAAAATGAGACTTACTTTTTCCATTAATATTCCTTTGACACTTTTAGAATTTTGTACCACATTTTCCTTTAATACTCCTTTGATAATTTTAGAATTTTGTACCATTTTATTAATCAAAAATGTAAAAAATAAAACATCAAATGTAAACTGTAAGTTTTTAAAGTGCATCTTTGTGTGAACAAACCCTGGTACATAGTAGACAGTCAATGTATGTTTATCAAATTAAAAAAAAAATCAAAGAAAATTTTTTGGAGCTGAAAGAATGACACCCAGATGATAAGATGCATAGTGAGGGCTGGGGTTATAGCTCATTGGTAGAGTGCTTGACTGTCATTCACAACGTGCTCGGTTTGTCCCCAGCACACACACATGTGTACACACACACACACACACACACACACATACACAAATTGAAGTCCTTGGAAAATTCATTAAAAAATAACTCAAAATACACAAAAGTTCAACAAAGAATTAAAACAGTACACAAGAAAATATCTATCTTATGCATGAGAAGGCAATTAAATAAGAGATCATAAGTCATGAAACAGAAAATAAGTATCATAATGCAAATGTAAATTCAATCATATCAATAATTACATTAAATGTAAATCAGTTAAGCATACCTACAAAAAAGAGGATCTTACTATATGCTTTCTACAAGGCACCATACCCTTGAGATTCAAAGAATCAAATAGGTTGAAAGTAAAAGGATAGGAAGAGATACACCAGGTAAACAAAAGAGAACTGGGGTCACTATATTAATATCAAATAAAATAGACTTTAAGAAAAAAAATGTTTCTAGAGAAAAAGAAGAATAAGATATTAGGGAACTAGAACATACATGCACTTAACAATAAGGTCCTAAGACACATAAAGCAAAATCAGAAAGAACTAAATGGAGAAATATCAGACAGTCCCTGACTTACCATGGTTCAGTGTATGACTTTTCTATTTTTTGATGGACTCATTGAAGTATAGTTCCATCATAAGCTAAGGAGTATCTGAACTTACAATGGTTCAACTTATGATTTTTTTGGTTTTTTGTTGGGCTTTAGGGGGCATTGAGTGCATTTTTGACTTATGTTATTTTCTACTTATGATAGTTTATCAGGATGTAACCCCATCATAGTCAAAGTGTATCTGTAGACGATTCAATAATATTTAGCAATGTAAATAAAAATTGATAGGCCAATTAGACAGAAAATCAGCAAATATATAGATGAGTTAAATAACTTTTATCAACCAATATCACCTAAATGGCAATAGAACACTCCATTTAATAACAGAATACATATTTTTTCAAGTACACATAGACTAATTCTCCACATATGCTTGTGCATAAACACATTTCAGGAAGTTGAAAATAATTTTAATTTTGTAAAGTATGTTCTTCAGTGACACAAATCAAATTCAAAATTGACTCCTCTTCTGACAGGATATTAATACCCAGAATATATACAGAATACAAACAAAACACCAAAGAAATAACCCAATCAATAAATGGAAAATTGAACTGAAGAGACATTTCTGAAAAGAACAAATGCAAATGGATGGCAAATATATGAAAAAATGTTCAGCATTCTTAGCAATCAGGGAAATGCAAATCATAACTATATTGAGATTCCATCTCACCCCTGTTAGAATGACAATCATCAAAAATACAAATAATAATAAATGTTGGCAAAAATGTGGAGGAAAAGGTACATTTATATGTTGTTGGTTGGGCTGAAAATTAGTATATCCACCTTGAAAAGCAGTATGGAGATATCTCAAAAGACTAGGAATGGACCTATCATACAACCCAGCTATACCACTCCTTGGTATTTCTCCAAAAGAACTAAAATCAGCATTCTATAGTGATACATGCATACTAATATTATTGCACCACCAATCACAATAGCCAAGTTACGGAACAAGCCTAGGTGCCATCAATAGACAACAGGATATACAGAGATCTCTAGTTTTTGTTGTTATTTGTCTTACAAATAACCCAATCAATAAGTGGGCAAAGGAACTGAACAAACACTTCACAGAAGAAGAAATATGAATGGTCGAGTGGTAAAAAAAATATGAAAAACTGTTAAACATCTCTAGCAATTACAGAAATAAAAATTAAAACTACACTGAGATTCCATCTTACTCTAGTCAGAATTGCAATTATTATGAATACAAGTAACAATAAATATTGGAGAGGATGTGTGGAGAAAGGTACACTAACACATTACTGGTGGAAAAACAAATTGGTGCAACCGTTCTGGAAAGCAGTATGGAGATTCCTTATAAAACTTGAAATGGAATCACCATTTGACCTAGGTATCCCACTCCTTGGTTTATACCCAAAAGACTTAAAATCAGCATACTACAGTGAGGCAGTCACATCAATGTTTGTAGCAGCTCAATTCACAATAACCAAGCTACGGAATCAACCTAGGTGTCTTTCAACAGAAGAATGGATAAAGAAAATGTGGTATATATACACAATGGAAGATTACTCAGTTACACAGTCATAAAGAAGAATGAAATAATGACATTTGCTGGTAAATGGATGGAACTGGAGAATATCATGCTAAGTAAAATAACCCAGTCCCAAAAAACCGAAGGCTGAATGTTCTCTCTGATTATATGAATGCTAACCCACAACAAGGGAGGGTGCAGAGGGGAAGACTAGAAGTCCACTGGATTAGATAAAGGGAAATGAAGGGAAAGGAGGTAGGAGAAAAATAGGAAGGACAGAATCAATCAGACAAAACTTTCCTAGTCTTATATTTGAATACATGACCAGAGTTTTTCTGTATCATGTACAACCTCAAGAATAGGATCCTAATTAGAATAAGTAATACTCCACACATGTAAAATATGCCAAAGTACATTCTACTTTCATTATATCTAAAATGAACAAATAAAATAGTAAAAAAGAAGTAACATCTAACCCTTGCAAACTCTTCCAAGATATAAAAGAGGAGGAAACACTTGCCAGCTCATTCAGTGCCCCATGTGAAAAGCAAGGCAAGGAAGCGAAACTATAGATAAATGCTCCCTATGAATATAGGAGCAAAAATTCTCAAGAAATTGTGGAAAATCAAATTTAGAAACATAAAACAAAGTTATACATCACAATCATGTGGAATGTATCTCAAGAATGCCAGCTTGGTTTAACATCTAAAAAGCAATTAGTTTAATACACCATATTAATAAAATCTATTTGTAGAGCGGAACATCTTAAGACATGCCTAAGAAAATATTTGACAAAATTCAACACCTGCTTTCTTTTTTTCCTATCTATAAAATTTAATCAGATCATTTTGACAAAGGAACAGAAATCCATTCCATTTACTTCAAATCACTGGGGATAGGGGGGACATTTATAAAGGAACCTGTAACTGGAACCAGAAAGTCCTTAGGATCCTAGGCAACCCAGGATCAACTTTTATTAAGAAAAAATATATATTTTTTTGATTCATTGTACACAAATGGGGTACAACTTTTCACTTCTCTGGTTGCACACGAAATAGTCACATCATTTGTGTAATCATACATGTCTCATTCCATTGTCTTTCCTTCCCCCAACCCCCTCCCCACCCCTCACTTCCCTCTACACCTGCTCTTTTATTTATTTATTTATTTATTTATTTATTATTTATTTTTAATGTGGTGCTGAGGATCAAACACAGTGTTCACATGTGCTAGGCAAATGCTCTACAAATTGAGCTACAAATCCATCCCCAGTAAAAAAAAGAGGTTTTTTTTTTTTTTATTGTAAACAAATGGGATACATGTTGTTTCTTTGTTTGTACATGGCGTAAAAGGCATACACCTGCTCTTGACAAAAACTTTTGATAATTTAGAACAGAAGGAACTTGTTCTGTCTGGTAAACTGCATCTGGAAAAATTGATAGCTAATGTCATACTTAGTGGTAAAAGATCAGGTGCTTCCCTTCTAAGGTCAGGAGCAAGACTAGATCCTGACTTTGGTGCTCTTGCTCAGCCTTGGCCTGTAGGCATTAGCCCTGAGGTGGGCAAGAGAGTAAGCTGACCTGAATCCTGGAGTATGGCCTACCAAATAAGGACGTTTTTTACATTTTAAAATAGTTGTAAAACAATAAATGAAAAGAAAATGTAAGAGACTTTGTGTCCTGAACCTAAACTATTTTCTATGAGTCTCTTTATAGAAAAGTTCACTGACCTCTGACGGTAATGAATAAGAAAGCTAGTAACAGTGGCTTCCATTCACCATGTGAACCATAAATCAGTCACTATCATTGCCTTGGAGCACTTGACATGTTATTTCAGTTACTCTTTATAACGAGTTCTCATAAAAGTTTTTGTATTTAAATTTATTTTAACTGAAATATAGAACATAAAGATTGTGCATATTTATGGGGTATTTGTGATGTTTCATACCTGTATATGTTATACAATGTTCAAATCAGGATAAAAGTATCTATCTTCTCAATCATTTATCATTTTTTTATGGTTAAAGCATTCAGAATGCTTTCTTCCAGCTTTCTGAAATACAGAGTGCATTATTATCTGTAGTCACCCCACTGTGCAACAGCATTTCAGAACTTTCTGCTTCTATCTAACCACAACTTGGTGTCCATTGATTAGCCTTTTCCCATCCCCACCCCCATTTGTTACTTTTAATTACCATTTTATAGCTGAGGAAAGAAAACCAGGTGTGGAACATCATTCTGATTATTTTCAAAGCTGAGATTTTTCAGCACTACTGCCTGTAGAGGGTCCTCATTAACCAAGGAGAGAAATTACCATTCTGTGATTGAGGAGGAAATATGTTAGAACTCCCTCAGGTACCAGGTGCAAGGTGTTTGCAGACTTCTGACGACATTGGCTAGAAATGAAAAGGTCAAACAGGAGGCACAGATTTGGTGTCCCTACAAGTGGGGTTGCTCACTGAAGCCATGATATTGGATCAGAACAACCAGAGACAGCCTGAAGAAGGTAGAGAAACAAGAGAAAAGGAATGGGAGGAGAAATGATGAGAAGAGATACCTGCACACCTGCATGTTAGGGCTGCCATAACAGAGTGCTACCCACTGAGTGACTCCGACAAGGGAAATGTATCCCCTCAGTTCTGGAGGCTGCAGTCAGGTATCCACAGGACTTCTGCCTTTTGGGGACCCTGAGGGAGGATCTGTTCCAGGCTCGGGTACCCAGTGGCTCCCAGCTATGCAGCTCCAGTCTTCACAGGGCATCCTCCCTGTGCATAAGTTCATCCCTGTGTCCAAATCTCCTCTTCTTTTAAGGACACCAGTGGTACTGGATTAGAGCTCACCATAATGATCTCAGATCACATCAATAAAAACACTATTTCAAAATAATTTCATGAGGTCCTAGAGGTTTGGACTTTGGCATATGAACTCTGGGAAGGTGCAGTGCAACACATAACTCTGGTGTGTGTGTGTGTGTGTGTGTGTTGTGTGCATATGTGTGTACACATGCACATGTGGGTATTTGTGCTTGAGAGAGAGATGGGCACAAGAGACAAAGATGAGATAGTTTCAGAAAGTAGGGGAGGGGATGGATACTGGTATTAAGTATTTCCAAAACGGTTTGAGTAGTGGGAAAAGACTGAGAGGGTTACTACTTTAATAGTAGATTGTTTCTTATGCTCTTGTGAATAACAATTTGGAAACACTAAGCAGACAGAGGCCATATTGCAAGGGTTAAAGGACCTCTAACTAACCTTAGACTTTCTGTTTCCAAAGCCCTTCCACATCCACTAAGGTGACTGGTCTTCACACCCTCCTGGGAAGAGAGCATATTCATGACCCATTCATGGGTGACAAAGTAGAGACTCGGAGAGTCCCTCTTGTTGGAAGTCAGAGCACTTTTGCAGTGGATTTTGGACTGTCTGCCAACAGTTCAGGCATTATTCCTATTTAGTTCTCATGTCACAAATGTAAATTGTCAAATATCTTGTGGTATAGGACAAAGAAGTGAGCTTTGAAGTCAGTTTTTATCAAATATGGGAACCTTGGGCAGGTTGGTCTTTTCATTTTTGATGCTGAGGTTGGGACACATGTATACTTTGCAGGGTGGTTGGAAGGCTGCAAGGCATCTTGTAAACCAGTTTTCCTCTCTAGTATCTCCCTAAATCCAAGGAACACCAGGCTCTGTGTACTGTAATCCCTAGAATCCTAGCAATGGGCACAGCTCTGCATGTGAAGTGCTTTGCAAATGACTGATTCTACCCCAGCCTCAAGTAATACCTGGATATTCAGGTACATTAGGCCAGTTATACAGAACTTACTCTGCTTTTCTTTTCAACCTGAATGTCTGTAATGGTTAGCAAATTAAAATGTATCTCTTTTAATCACAAATGTTGATAGATTATTTTCTTTCATTTAACAAATACTCATAGAACTGTTTTTTTGTTGTTGTTGTTGTTTTTTTTTTTTTTTTTTTTTTTTTTTGTATGTAAGATATTGTGCCCAGCACTAGGAAAACAGAAGTTTATAAGGAAGAATCCTGATCTCAGCACCCAAGCACTTCAGGTTGAGTTCTGACTACATGATTTCCCTATCAGCGTGGTGACTCTGGGTTAATGACTGAACTTCTCTGAGCCCTAGATTTTTCTTCTGTAAAACAGCATTTATAAAAGATGACTTCAAATTCACCTCCTTTCTTTCAGTCATAGGTGCTCCAATTTTATAACATTATTTTACATATTAGATTTGAAATACAGAAATAACACTCTTGTTTTTACACCACTGCCCAAAGGAACACTATTCTGCGGTGAATGCTGCCCTAATTACAGACTGGCTTTGCCATACAGTCTACTACATCTTGGCTTTACATGCATGTATTCTAGTAGAGTTGGGCCTGGGGATGTGGCTCAGTGGTAGAACACTTGCCTGGCATGCGTGAGTCCATCGGGCCCTGGGTTTGATACCTAGTACCTTCCCCCTTCAAAAAAAAGTAGAGTTAGGTTTTCAAACATTACCTGTATAAAAAGAGTTTCCCAAAACGGCCAGGTGTGTGGGGTGGGGGTGATTGGGGAAAAGATGACTACAAACTCCAAAGCCTGCAGGGCCAGGAATGTCGGTGAAGTGTGGAGAGGTCAGGTTGCCTGTGGCTCCCTGGTGAGTACAGGATCTGTCTGGAGGGGGCGACTGCTGCTCAGTTCTCACAGAAATTCTTACAGAATGTGCCATGTGCACCTAGTGCTATGAGGTCTATGTCACTTCACAGAAAATAGAGGATCTGGATTTCTTTGTGAATCCTTCCAATTTTTAAGTCTTAGTAGTATTTTTTTGTGGTATGAAGCATACAGACATGCCTGTGGGCTGCAATTAGCCACCGACTACCAGACAGCAACTTTAACAGGAAAAGAACCTGCATGTTTGGAGGCAGAACTGCTGTAAGTATTAGCTAGGGAGGATAACCCTGGGCAAGTTATTTAACCTCTCCTGACTCAGTTTCTCCATCTGCAGAAGTGAGGATTCTACTGATCCTTTCTAGTGCAGCAATGAGAAAATGTATATGTTGAACTTGGCACGAAGCAATGTAATTTGAAAACAGGCAAAAGAAATAACTATTCCATCAGAAAATCAAATAGTTAGTAAGCACATGGAAAGAATGACGACATCACTAATCACTAGAGAGAGGCCAGCTAAAACCTTGATTAGATACTGCTCCATGGTGAGCAGAGTAAATACAATCAAAACGTCGAATGATAAATGTTGGTGGGAAAGTGGAGAAACTGGAATATGCATTATATAATTGTTTCAAATATTCTAGTGAAAAATATAAAATCATACAGCCAGTTTGGAAAATGATTTAGCAGGTTCTTAAACAGTTAAACATGAATTTACCATATAACCCACATTTCCACTCACAGGTATGTGTTCATATGAAAATGTGTCCCCAAAAGACTTGTTCAGGAATGTTTGTTGAAGCATTATTTATAGAATCCAAATAAGTGGAAACAATTCAAATGTCACATACTGATGAAAGGATACACAAAATGTAGTCTATTCAGTAGAATAAAAAGTGATAAAATACTGATAATACTGGACTATGGATGAACCTCAAAAATACTATGCTAGTTAAAATAAGCCAATTTAAAAGATCACATTCTATGTAATTCTATTTGTACAAAGTGTCCAGAAAAACAAATCTATAGAGGTAGAAAGCAGATTGGTGATTTCCTGGATCAGGGAGTGGAAACAAGATGTACTACAAATAGACACAGGGATCTTTTTGGTGTAATAGAATTGTTCTAAAAGTAGATTGTGTTGACAGTTGCAGAACTCTAAATTTACCAAAAATCTTAGAATTGTACACATAAAAATCTAAATTCTATGGTATAGAGATTATGCCTCAATAGAGCTTAAATGAAAAACAAAAACAAACTTAGCCTGGCATATAGTAATTACTTAATACATGCAATGTGCTCTTTTCTCCCATAAGTAGAGAGAAGAAAACTTGCATTGCAATTAAGAAATCAGGGCTGAAGTTGAATCCTAGTCTTTTTACATTCTAGCTGCGGGTTCATGGAAACATTACTTACCTAAGGTTCAAAACTTTCATTCCAAAACTGAAAATAACAGCTATCTCATGGAAGTTTTTTTCTTTTTAAGAATCAAAGGATCGTGCAACCAGGTGTGTAACCCTATAGTGTGCCACAATGACTGACAGCAACACTGTCTTTCAGATGCTTCTCTTCCTATCTGCTCATTTCTCTGCTTTAGCAACAATGATTTTAAGAGTTCCTCTTCCTCTTACCATCCTGCCTTATGCCCTGGAATTTTCTCTACAGAGTTTGGCAGGTCTATAGATCTGCCAACTAGACTGGACTTGGAATAGTGCTTAGCATTATCTGACCATGGGTTGCTAGCCACTTATAAGAGAGTGTCACCTGGAGGTAGATAAGCAACTTTAATAACACTCGACACGTTAACATGCGTACTCCGTTGTATGTACTTACATCTGGGAAGCTCAGTGTCCTTTTAGAGATGCTATCAAATGGCTTCTAAGGCATGCCTGTCAGGTGCAGAGCTAGGGTCCAGAAGACAGCCTCCTTTTGCAGACTGATAAAATGACGCATGGAGAATTGGAGAGATTTGCAGGAATTGCCTGGTAAACTGATGGAGGGAGGTGACTGATGGGATGGAGGACTCACACACTCACATCCTGAGGGCATGCGCTTAGTGAATGATCTTGATGTGAGAAACCACAGCTATTTCAGTCTACCTTTCATTTCTCCTCGCTAGGGAAAGGTCTGCAACTTGTCTTTTTTCCTTCATCTTAATACAAGTAGCAGTGTGAGTGTCGAGATCCTGTGGACTTTAGGGAGTGGTAGAGACTGTGGTGAACTAGAGGGTCCAGGCTTCTTTCAAAGGAAGTACCCATTCATCACCCCCATTCTGTTGTTTCCATGTTGGGATGGGGCCCAGAGTGACCAGACCAACAATATGCTTCTGTAGAAGATGTTAGACAACCAGGTTTTGGTATAAAATCTCCTGATTTGAAAATATTGTGTGTGTGTGTGTGTGTGTGTGTGTGTGTGTCTGTGTGTCTGTGTGTGCTCGTGCATGCAGGGAATTGAACCCAGGGCCTCACACATATTAGGCAGGTGCTCTAACATTGAGCTACCTTCCAACCCTTTTTGTTTTATTTTGAGACAGGGTCTTGCTATATTTCCCTAACTTAGCTTTCAACTTACTCCTTCCACAGCTAGCTTCCTGAATAGCTGGGATTACAGGAGTGTGCTACCAAGCCCAACTGTTAAAATAAAATAAAAAAAAATTGTTAACCAAATAAAATACATCTACTGACTGAACATGACCCAGATCTAACCTCTATTCTCCTGTAATCTTCTGTATCTATTATGTATGTTTGAACAGACACTGAAAGGAGCCCTTGAGGATGTAATGGAGGAGATTCTTGCATTTAGTAAAGAGTGGGCTGGATTATTATTGAGCTTCCTTCCTTTTTTATTTTTTCTTTTCTTTTTTTCTATCACATTAGAGATTGGAAGTAATATCATGCCCAGGGATATAGCCACATCCTGGTTGTCACAAGCAAGCAATGCCACTGGTAGCATTTCATATGTCTGTTATAATGTATGTGTGAGAATCACATCAGTGTTCCTTCAGCGGCCTGCTACATTTAACAATTATTCCAAATTTTAAAGGAGGCTGTTATTTGCCATAAAACTCAGAAGAACCTTGAAGAATCTGTACCATTTGGAGAACCCTGAGTACTAAATGCCTGTTCTGAATGCAGGTGCTGATCACCTCTCCCTTATAGTAAGGAGGGCTTTGTAAGGAGGGAACATCAGCTGGTTTGACATGTTCTTCACTGACACATACTCGTTGCTGATTTAAGAATCTTCCAAGCCAACTTTGCAACATGGAGAAGAACTTGAGTGGAAATAAAATATTCTTCACCCACTGTTTCTTGGAAACAAATGGGTTATAAAACTTCAAAACTGAACATGAGATTTGGAGTTTTCAAAAGGATCTCCTCTCTCCTTTGGTCACTTGTATGTGTGTGTGTGTTAGTGCATTGTTACTGTAACCAATATACCTGACAAAAACAACTTAGGAAAGGAAAGATTTATTTTGATTGAAGGTTTCAGAGGATTCAGTCCATTGTCAGCTGGCTCCATTGCAGATACATCATGGCAGAAGGGCATGGTAGGGGAAAGCTTTCAGCTCATGGCAGCCAGGAAGCAAGAGGCAGGGTGAGGGGCTGGGGAAAAGGGGTGGAGAGTATATAAACCCTTACAGGGCACAGTCCCAGTGTTTAACTTCCTACAACTAAGTCCCACTCACAGTAGTCTATTCAGCCATCAGTGGATTAATCCACCAATGAGATCAGAACCCTCATGATCTAATCACTTCCCCAAACCCCATCTTGGCCTCTTAACACATTAAAATCTCCACCTCTGAGCACATTCCAGATCCAAATGGTGTGTGGTGTGTTTATTTTATATATATATGTAATTTTTAAAATCTGAGGTCGTGAAGCTGTTTAATAACTGGCACAGGCTAAAGGTATGCATCCTCCTTCCTCCTCCCCTCCAGTGTGCAATCACTAATAACTCTGTTTAGTTTTTTTTGTTTTGTTTTGCTTTTTTCATCTTTAAGCCTGAGGGTTGCCCGGTGTTGCATAACTTCGCAGCAGTCAGCCAATGATGCCTGGGCAAAGATTATATTCAAGCATTTCAAACTAGTAAGACATCCTTGGAACTTCATGGGTAGAATAGCACCTTAAAAGTTCAGGTGGTTTGCAAAGCTACTCTGGCTCCGAATTTCTCTTCTGCCCTTGCTTGTGAGCTGTGCACATGCACTAAGCCTCAAAATCTGCAGGAGTGTGCACACGGCTAGAGTCATATGAGCAGCCTCAGTCAGGGGTATACTTGACTCAGACCAGTGGAGCCTCCCCACCCCCCAGGCAGCCTTGAGGAACCATTGTTTCCACTGAAAACAGACCTGAGTGTGGAGGGACATCTCCAGTTCTTTCAAATCCTATGAGTTCCCTTCTCCTTGGCAGAGAAATTATCTTCAGACTCTGCCCTTTTAGTACTTCCAGGTCAACTAAACCTAAGGGTGGGTGGGGTGGGGGGCAGTCCCAGGCAAGAATGCAACAGAGTCTAACTGTTCTGGCCAGAAGTTCAGCAGATTTTCAAGGATAATTGTTTCTCAGACTGCTATGTACTATTGGCTAATGTCCAGACTGGTAAAACTGGTCAATTTTGTTAGTTTTGTCCAGACTTATAGATGTTTTGAAGGGAGAGGATTTGCCCATCTGCTCACTTGGTCATTGTTAAAACTTGTAATAGATTATGGTATGAACAGAAAATGGAATACCAGCTAGCTGCTGAAAAAGATGACTTAGGTCTATATTCATTGAATTTGAAAGATTGAAATAATAGAATAAGGGAAAAAACAGGTTTCAGAACAAAGAGTTTCAGTGTGTGCAAGCATGTGAACATGTGTTCATGTGTGTGCTGTGCAGTTTTGAATGCCTGGGAGGTTCACCCTAGTGAGAATCATGGTGGGATTTAAGGCAAATTTTACTCTCTTTGCATATTTGCAAAATTCTGCTTGAATTTTCTATATGTGCATGCGTTGTTTACATTTTTTTAAAATGTAAGAAGGGAGGGAAGGAAGAAGGAAAGCAAGGCAGGAAGGAAGCAGAGAGGGAAGACCCGAGGTTGCTATGGGACTGACAGCCTGCTTAGGAACGGTCCTTATTTGGATCAGCCTTCTAAAGTCACATGCCTGGGCTCAGAGACTTGACAGGACTGTCCTTTGCCATGATAAGAATATTCTCTTCTCTCATGACCTTAAGGGTAGGATCTGCCTGTTAAAGCAGGATCTGCCCTTGGGAAGACCCTCCTTTAAACTTTCTTTCTTATACCCTTCATCCTGTCTTTCATTAAGTGCTGTTCCCTCTTCACCTTAAGTAACCAACCTCTCTGGGCCTGTTGGTACCTCCTGCCTTCAACGCTCAGCCTCCTTCCTGGCACGGTTACAAGGCTTCTAGCCAACTACTGTGTTTTTGGTTTTATAAACCTTGTGTCTCATCCTTTAGATTGCAGCAATTCAGTCTTTCTGAAATGTAACTCTGACAATATCATCCCCTAGCTTAGAAGCCTTAAGTAGATAGTGAAGTCATTAGTTTTGAATTTGGCCTCCAGGTTCTTGGTCACCATGTCAGGGTTAAGGCACTGATTCCTGGAGTTCATATCCCTGTGTTTTCACTTGCTTGCTTCCTGATCTTGAGCACATTACTTCATTTCTTCAGATTTCTTTTCTGTGAAATGGGAGTGATGATAACATTTACGTGCATGATTACGGGAAGATTAAATGAACACACACACACACACACACACACACACACAGATTCACTGAGAGCAGGATCTGGCCCTCAGTAAGATTCAATAGATGTTTGTTTTAATTATTGCCTCTCTTCCACAACTCCACATGAGTTACCCTTTAGGCAGCCATAGTTTTAGCCATAGTTTTCTAAAGCACTTTGGGCCTCTTAAATTTTGTGATTCCAAATAATGCTATCCTGTTGCCTAAAATGCAATGCCCAGACCCTTGTCTTCTCCACCTTAAGGCATTCCTCATTCCAGAGATAAAATCCCTTTATTCCTGTTCTCAGGCTGCTTTATGTATGTGTTCATGAATATGCGTTGTGAATGTCTATTTACAAGTATTTCCTTTACATGGGATTTGAGCTCCCTAAGGCAGGGACCTTGCTATGTTTATCAAAATGTCCATTAAGTACCTAGTGTAGAGTTGGCATGCAGGAAGTATTTCTCAGTGGATGAGAGAGAGAGAGAGAGAGAGAGAGAGAGAGAGAGAGAGAGGAGAGAGAGAGAAAAGAAGAAGAAAAAGAAGGAGGAGGAGGAGGGGAAGGGGGAGAGAGATGGGGAAGGGTGGGGAGGAGGGGGAGGAGACGGGGAGGGAGAAAGGGAAGACTCCCTCCTTGGAGACTCCATGAGCACTATGGAACATTTTTACTTGCATCTCTTCTTCCTTCCTGGTCAGTAGCCTCATCTAAAGGTGGGCAGTGGATCCTTCTGCATTGCTGACATTGCTTGGCCTAGGGCTGTGGCTATACCTTACATTCGCTCAGTTCTGTAGATGCACTGTGATTATAGCACTTTCTGCTTTGTACTGCGCTTAGTTGTGCATGTGACTTGTCCACATACTAGAGTATATTTTATTTTTCAAAGGCAAAGAGCTGTCTTGTTTTTCTCTCTCCTAATCTCCCAGCATATATTAGTGACATAACAGGAAAAGCACTGGACTGATATTGGTAGAAGTCTCAGGATCTGGGCTCTCTAAGCATACACTCCTTTGTAGAGTCTTCTTCTTTTTAGTTTGGTAACTGTGCCCTAAATTATTTGAAACCTTTAGGATTTATGTTATAACAAAGTGATACAACTTTTTATAGATTTAACTTGAGGTGCAAAAGCTATGCTTGGATTCTAAGAGCACGACTGGGCTTCAGCGAACCAGTTAGAGAGCACAGGAGGGAACTTGCTCTGCTGAGGCATGATGTGTATATATCTGGCTGCTCCCAGACCTGAGCCTGCCCCCACTGTGCTGTGAAAAGTCACTGTAAGCTCCCGCCTCGTGGAGAGGCCTTGCCTGATGGTCACACGCACAGCTTTTCCCCATAGTCTCCCCGCCTTTCCCTGCTCGGTTTTCACTTATTCTGCTTAATTGTAGCCCTGCAATATTCTCTTTATTCCTTTTCTTCTTTAATATCTGTTCCTTTCATTAGAACATCAGCCCCATGAGGGCAGGGCCTGCCTCTTCTGGGCATAACTGCATCTTCAGCTCTTGTAATAGTAGCGGGTACAGGGTTTTCTGACCTTACTCTACTCTGAAACCTGCTGGAACTCTCTGATGCAGGTGAGTCCTTTCCCTCCAATGAAAGCTCCCAGAGCTTTCTATAACCCCACAGAGGGTATGATGAGCTCACTGCCTCTGCCCACCCCATGGTCCTCGCTGCTGCTGCACCCGCCTGGGGCAGAGGAAATGGGATACTGACTCTACTCAGACCACACACTCTTGGATTTCTACCTGCCGTCACCTCAGAGGCCACAGGGGGCAATAACACTTGTTCTGCTTCATTCTTGTTTGGAAGATCTCTTTCTCAGGGGAAGAAACTCTTAAGAAAAACAGTACCTGCTTTTATTTCCTTCTTCAGAACTAGGAAATTCATCTTGTGTGGATGGAAAGAACTTCTATAAACAGATTGAAGTGTCCTGTAGCATATATTCTAGCTTCTCTACTTACCTCTACCTTTGCCAGCTGTGGGCATGGACAAATGACCTGGTCATTCTGAGTCTTCCTTTCATCCGCTAAGTGATAGGGGTAAGAGCGCCTTTCTGGCCGAGCTCATGGGAAGAGTCAGCCCCAGACCTGCTTGAAAGAGTCCGTATTCCCATAGTCCACTCCACAAGAAGTCCGTTGGGGGATGTACCAGCTGCCGCATACCCAGAGTTCTACCCATATCTTCTCTTCCTGCAACTGTGTACCATGGGGATCGCTAATGAGGATGCCTACAGTCCACAGGCATCATAACATTAGGTGCAAAGGGTGGGGAGTTCTTACATGGCATACACTCATGTAACTACTTCTCAACACAGAAAAGTGGCAGCACCCCAGCAATATCACTCATGACCCTCAGTAAACACCCCACAGGGACCCACTATCCTGACTGTGAATTGCATGTGTTCTTGAGCCTCGTCCAAATGGAACAATACAGTATGTGCTTTTTGTCTATGGCTTCTTTTGGGTTATGGAAGTGGATGACCTTGATGGAATTCATTCCAAGTGTACATGTACACTACTTCCCTCTAATCTCGACATAAACGCTTAGAGTGAGTCAGGCACTATCCTAAGTACGTCACATGTATTATTTCCTTTAGTTCTGCATACTTACCCTAGAGTAGGGACTAGAATGTATCTTCCTTCCATGGATAAGGCTCAGAGAAGTTAAATAATTTGCTGCAAATCACAGAGATATCAAGTAATGGAGACAGAGTTCCAGAGATTGAGCTCCCCAGTGAGGGCAAGAGTTGGACATGCTCTTAGGATCAGATGGAACCAGGTATGCTCTCAGTTGTATGCTGAAGGTTATAGATTATCGTGTGGCTACTCACAAAGGAGTCTGTATGGGAGGTCTCAGGTCATGAGAGCACACCATCTCCTTTGCCTGTTCGTCAGGGTTCCTCACTGCGTGCGCCTGAGTACAGTGGACTCTCCTTGCTAGCTGCTGCCTGCAGACATCTGGGATCCAGATCTGCTCCTTCACAGCCTCCATAGGAGGCTGCTTTCTCTGGATCTTGTGTGGAAGACTGAGCTGCTTCCTTCTCCTTCCAGCACACGATCTTTGTTGAAGGAATCAAACACAGCTCTGCCTCATGGTGACTACCATCCCATCCCAACTTGTGGGGGTTTCTAAGGAAACGCCAGTGTTGTAGGTTTTTCTCCCAAAGGTGTGCAGCCTGACTTGCTGTCTTCCACTCTCCAGTTTCACCATATTTCCCTAGTGATGGGTGGGCTCCTATCTAGGGTAAGCATGTGGGTGGAGTAGCATTGGCAGAGTGCTGGAGACCGTCTGGATGTGGACTGAGCGTTTTGGCTTTGAGCAGTCCAGGCCTGGCCTCAACAGAATTGTCCCCAACTCAATAGATTCTTCTCTCCTGTAAGTTCATCCTCTGAATTCATATCTCTTCTCTATATAGCTTTCCTTCTAAACACAGTATTTATGACTTTCCCCCCTGGGCTCTGAATTAATCCATTACATTTGGATAAGATGTAGACAATGGTAAATGCCCCCTTGCAGCCTAGAGAATTAAACAGATAATCTGAGCTCTGTTTGGATCTGTGGCTCAGTGTGTAAGGTGATTGGTAAGAGGCTTTGGCCTTCCTTCCTCAATGCAAATGAAGAGAATAAGGAAAAACAAAAAGCAATGGTGGCTGAATCTTTTTGAATGCTGGCATTGGAGCCACTACCCCAGACAAAATGTGGTTTTTCTTTAACCCCAGGGGCTGTTGTCCCCCACTGTCATAATCAAGAAAGATCAGCATTAACACTAATCACACAATTGATTCCGATCTAATCTAAGTTCAACACACAATAAATTGTGCCTTGCTCATCCCTGTATCCCCAACTGCCCATAAGTATTAGCTCCTAATAGGCATTTATTAAATATTCCTCCAATGTCGTAGAGTTGATAATTAGCAGTATAAAAGTTACTTAGAAAGGGAATTGTTGCAATGTAGTAGAAAGACGATGTACTAAAAAGCTGATCCAAACCACTGTCCCCAGTGAGTTTTTAAGGCCCTGCCAGATTTGGTTCTGGATTCCAGCAACTCAGAGTTTACCTGGTCCAGGTGGTCAAGCTCTGGATCTGCCTCCTGCCTTCTCCTACGAGCCAGTCCCCGTATCTAGAACAGTCCATCTTAAGCTGTCTCCTTTTCTACAAAGCACTCACACAAGATGCACAAGGGTGCTGGTGTCCATGCCTCTTGGGGTCAGTCACCCAGATCTGGTTTCTGGACCCTAGTGGACTCACAGAGGGGGAAAGCCACAAATCTTCATAGAGAAGCTGAGGCCTGTTGTCAACTGCCATTTCCTTGTGCTGTCCTCAGCATGATCTCTAAGAGCACAATGTACACAAAATTATAATGTTATCACACGGACTGGTGCCTACGGTGAGGACAGTCACTTAGGAAGGCGCACACCAGGGGCAGGAAGGCACAAAGGCCATTCCGAGACTGCAGTCACATGTATTTATATTTTTAGCAGAGGGGGGCTGAAATGCAATTTCAATGAAGATTGCATTATGGATTATTGCTTGAGAAAGCTTTGGCAAAGGACTAAGGAGAGTCTTTCTTTCCCAGAGGGGGCTTTTTCCTCGGCAGGGGTGGAGGGAAATGGGAGGGAAAGAAGGCTGCTGCTTCTATTTTCCGAAGATGACTTGGGATGCTGTAGTGATAATGTGTGACGGTTTCTTAAGCAAATCTCCACATGCCTCTGTGTGTGTGTGTTTTATATGAACAGCTCAGACCCTGTTTGACAGGCAGAGCAGATGTTCTCTCTCCTACTTTACACATGTGGGGGCAAAAACTTAAAGAAGATAAATGACCTCCCTGCATAATTAGCGAGTAGCATTATCAAGTTCAAATTCCTCCACAGAGCTCACCGGCCCTTGTTCTGACTTCCGCTCATCACTCCAGTCTCCTCTTTGACCAGGAGTTTCTTCTCAGTCTTAACTCCATCCACAGTCCACCTGCAGGTCCTCTCTATTCTTTATTTCTGCACTTGGCATATACTCTTCCTTCCCACGCAGGCTGCTCTCTCCTGCACCTGTTTTCTACCCTGTCTTTTTGGTCTTGCCTCATGCAGAAAAGCTTCCCTGACCTCTCAGAACTGAACCCCCCACCCTGTCTGTATGATACCACGCACCCTGAACTCACTTCCTCCTAGCGCTTTGTACTGAAATTGTCTAGTAGCTCCTTTGTCTTTTGCGCTAGACTGTGCTTACTTGGGGAAAAGTAACACCCTAAATTGTTCCATTGACTCTACAAGGGAGTGGGTATTTGAGCTATGGGAGAAAAACACTAAGGGTCTAGGATGCCATAAGGATCTAGCTGCACTTGAAGAATGCCCAGACCAGCAAGGACTAAGGTACACAGCAATGTCATCCACCTTGAGGCAACTTACAAACCCCTTTTCTGCTACCTCAGAATGTTCCAGTTTCACTCCTCTACATAACAGGCTGCTTGGAATCCCAACACTTTGCTTCCTTTAAGCCTCAGTTTTTCTCATAGAAAAATGAGGAAGAAGATACTGGATAAAGTGAGATAAGAGTAGTAGAGTATATTGTCATGCATAAATAGCACAAAAGAACTTTGTTAGTATGCAAAAGTCTCCACAATGCTACTGAAGAGTGAGTGATATGGTCTCATTTGTGCAAAGAATAAATGCAAAACACAAAGCACTCTTAGACACTTTCTATAAACTCTAAGAATTGGACTTCAGGAAATCTTGTCTTCCTCATCAGACAACAGACAGGCAGAATATGAAAGACCAAATTTATAAACAGAAGAAATTTTATTCTTGGAAGAATTCAGATTCATTCCCAAATTGAAGAATTTTAAATACCACCAAGAGTGTTAGTTTGAAAGTTGTGTTGCTTGTGAACCTTTCATCAATGAAGTCATTTATGGAATGTGCCTGCAGAGCCTCACTCTGTGCAGAGCACCTGCAATATGCCTGGCATCGTTTTGAGCTCTCTTGGCTGCTGGTCCTCCCTCTCCAGTGCCAGTCTGTATCTGCCACCATGTCTTTGCTTGTTCTGAGAACCTAGCCTCCATGTTGGTGCCAGTTGCTATTGTTGGCATTTTGGACTGGATCGCTCTTTGTTGGGGGGTCCATCTGTGCATTGTAGAACAATGCTCAACATTTCTCTCATCTAAGTATCAAATCCTTGAAGCAACCCCCTAGCTGTGACAATTAAGATCATCTGTAGACATTGCCAGATATCCTCTGGAGGGTAAATCACCCCTGGTTTAGAGTCAGTGGTGAGATGGGGACACACTTCATCCCAGCAGCAGTGGTTCCTTCCCACAGGGCAGCTAACCCAGGCTGCACTCCACAGCTTGTGCAGACGAGCTTTGACACGCCTCAGGTGAAGCTGCCACTGCTGGCCAGCAGCCCCTCCTCAGAGGTCTGGCCCCCAGGGCCTTCTCTGAGATGCCATCCCCAGGTGGGTAGCACCCCTCCTCAAAGACCTGGGTTTCACACCACTCACCCATGGGCTGCTTCTTGGAATTGCTGTGCTCATGATGGCTTAGAGTTCCATTGGTTCCCCGTGACTTAGCTAATGATTTATACCTCTCTAGTAATTTTTTCATATTATGGTAAAGTAACTGAGGTAGTTATTTTCTCCCACATTTGGCTGGTACAGTGTTCTTTCTCCCTTCCTCCCCTCCCTTTCCTTTCCTTCCCTTTTCCTTCTTCTCCACATAGAAGCTTCCACTGTCTTTAAGAGCTCTGAAGAATATCACTCTTTTCTGATGTGTTGCCCAACTCTGTCAGACAGTCAGTCCCTACCTTTAGTCCCCTAGTCCTTGGTATGGGGTTCCTCACCTGTGACAGAGCCCTGTGTGTATATCTTATTTCTCCTGCTGGACTGTGAGCTCTTGCCTGTAGGAACTGCATGACATTCATTTCTGCATTCATAGCACAGTGCTAGGGAGTGAATGAATGAATGAAGAACTGTTGACACAGGAGTTTCAGGCTGGATCTGGTGGTACATCACCCCCCCTACACACACACACACACACACACACACACACACACACACACACACACTTTCTGCCTTGATTGCAGTTACAGTGAGAGGAAGAGAAACTTTGAGAGATGAGACTGCAGAGGTGGGTAGGATATAGATTTTGGATGCTCCCAAGAACCAGGAATGTGCAGCACTTCCTGGAGGAAGTCCTGGTCCTGACCCAGGCAGAGGGAGCAGTATCCCCAAAGGTTCACTTGGTGAGGGGAGAGTCCTCAGCGTGCTGGAGGAGAATCTGGTGGGGGAGCCATCCTGGAGCGGCTGTGTGCCCTGCACCCAACAGGAGGGGTGGGCATGGAGAGTGAGGCTCCCACAGTCCTGACAGCTCTATTCTGTAGGAAACAGATTCTTTTTGTGGAGGGAGATGAATACTCTCTTCTATAGACAATGGAGCCCGAAAGGAGGTGAGAATAGGAAAGAATAGGAGCATAACAATCATCCCACCTTACAGTTTCAGGGTGAATGGTTCAGCTTCAGCTTTTCTTTTTCTTTTTCTTTTTCTGTTTAATTATCACAGAGTTTTTCAGATTTCAATGTATTTTTTAAGATATGAAAGATAATAATGAAACTGTCTATTTTGGCTTTTAAGCAGACTTGTGTGGCAGGGCCAATAGCGGGGTGCAGAATTCAGCTGGGTCTGTTCCAGGAGGGAATAAGAGTCCATTATAGTTCTTAAAGAAAGAACACATAGCATTTGGGGTATGACCTACACATCATCATCTGTGAGATGTGGATAATGATATTGGCCTTCTTTATGTTTCAGGGTGTTTGGGAAAATCAAGAAAGAAGCATGTGGAAGTGCCTTGTAAATCATTAAGTGCCTATCAAACCCATTCACTCATCCAGCAAACATGCGTTCAACCTGTCCTGTAATATGACAGGAATATTGTCAGGTACCTGGGGTACAGCCATGAATAAGACACGGCTTCTGTCTTTCAGAGCTCTGGATGGACAGACAAGCTTTGACAAAGACAGTTGCTCTGCCACAGGAGGATGTTAACTTGATTTATATGGCATTGCTATTGCTATTACCTTAAGAAACTGTGCTTTGTTGCTAATGGTCACAAAATTATTATGTTTTTCCTTAAAAAAAAGTTTTTAGAGGCAATAGATGCAATGCCCTGTGGTCAGAAGGTTTTGGGCTTTGGAAATAAAAGACGAAGCTTCAGGTTCATGCTCTGCCACCTATGATTGGGAATGTGGGCAATTCACAGCTCTTACTTTTACATGACTCCTATCTAACCCTGAAGGTTCCTGAAAAACTGTATCAGCTAACAGATGTTCAAGAGCTTTTAAAACTGTAACTTAATGCTTACGTTCTGCAGACCATTTATTAAGAATAATAGGACAGTTAGGTCTGGTGGTTCTTACCTGTAGCCCCAGCTACTTGGGAGGATGAAGGCAGAGGATCACAAGTTCAAGGTCAGCCTGAGGAAAATTAGTAAAACCTTGTCTCAAAAAAAAAAAAAAAAAAAAAGAATATGAGGAATTGGCAATATTATCTTTCATGGGTATATGGTTATTACCAGGAATGACTTTTTAAATAGAGATGGAAATGGGAACTCAAGTGTACAGTAAGGAAGTAGTGTATTTTGATGTTGAATATGCATTAGCATGACAAAGCCCATGGAATCCTAATAACTGAGATTGACATTGTTTTCCCCATGGAAAGGAGACTGAGACAGATTTTCATGCATCTTCCCAAGGTACCAGGTAGTGTTTTCAAGAGCTAGGAGTTGGCCAAGAGGAAACCTTGTGCTTGATGTGGCAATGGTGATATCATTCTTCCAACTTCACTTCCCTCTCTCATGCCCCATGACTTTATTTAGAAATATAGATTCACTGTGATGTGGAGTGGAGTAGGGATTTTGTTTTTGAGTCTTCCTTTTTATTAGTGCATTATAGTTGTATCTAATAGTGGGGTTCATTTTGACATATCATTTGCTCCAATTCAGTTCCCAGTACTTCCCCTTGCTCTCTCCTTCTCCCTTCCTCTGTTCCCTTTCCTCAAAAGAGTAAGGATCTTCTTAGGAAAATATTGCCCAAGAATTGGCCCTTCATATACATGCACAGGATTCCAGATATGATGAAAATCACTGGCAGCACGGTGGGTATTATGTGTCCCTCTCTGGGCTCATGAGAATTTCCTTCCTTGGGCATCCTTGTCAGTGTGTTGCTGGGTAATATAGAAATGAATACAAAAGCATGATTGTATCTTATTTTTGCCTAATGCATTCTATTTTCTTCTCCCTCCCTTGACCCTTTCACTTCACATTTTGGATCATTTTTACCAAATCAGCCCATTTTCTGATTTCCTTTACTTTGCAGATCCCTTTCCCTTTGCCTGAGACATGCTCTTATTTTTAAAATTTCTGACAAAGACCTGCTTGTTCTTCAGAACCTGCTCAAGAAACCCTTTGCCCAGAGTTGATTGTTTCTTTCTTTCCTCCAATAATGTTCCTCTTCCCAATTGTTTATCTAGTGTTTACTCATCTATCTTCCTGACCACAATGAATCCTCTGGGGAAAGGAGCGGCAAATCATTTCCTTTTTTAATCTTCAGTATCTAGCAGATGCTTTGCACATAGTGGGTATTCAGGAACCATTTGCTGGATGAATGTACAAATGAACGAAGGAGCCTCTGAGGTGGTGTTCTTTCCAGGGTGCACAGTCTCAGGGCAGCTGATGCAATGGTGGTCTTTCCATGCAATATTTTATTCCATACAAATTATCAAGATAATTGATACTTTTGACTCAGAGAGATGTGCTTACCTAAAACAATGGTCTTTTTATTCCAGAGCTGGTGATTCTTCAGTATGGACCTGTTTGGTACAGAAAAGTCCACCTCCCAATACAATCCCCGTTATTTTTTTTTTTAACATCATATGTCTTTATATTTTACCTGAAGGCAAATTCACTGCCTTGGAGAGTGCAAGTCCATGAAGAAATCCCTTTGGGCAACTTGCCACTTTTTATCTGTGTTCCTGTTCCCATTTTAGCCTGTCACTGGGTTATTTTGGGGAAAGCGCTGCTCTGCAGGGGTAGAAATGTGACTGAACAGGGGATGGAAAAAGCTGTGAGGGTGCCCTGCTCAGCCAAAGGGGACATGTTCTTACCTGCTGCATCCTTTAACTTGGTGCTTGCTTTTGGGTTTTGTAGTAATGGGGAATGTAAATCTAAGACTGCAGCTCTTAGAGGTTTGTAGGTGGTGTCACAGCAGTGATTGCCTGGGGGGCCTGAAATACATACCTGGGTTCAGTCTTGGTCCTGCAATTTCCTGGCTGTTAAGCATCTGCAAGCTTATTAGCCTCTCTGAGGTTCTTGTTCTTCATACGCTAAAATAGGAATCCACCACTTATTTTGCAGGGATTCAGAAAGCTCAGAGATGATGCAATGGAAAAGCCTTCAGTAAATGGAAGCTAACATGGCCATCAGCTCGCCCCCTTGCTTTTGAGTACCTATAAAAAGTTACCCTGAACAGTATTTAACCTTCCTCTGTGGCTGAAAGCATCACCAGCCAGCAATCGACTTAATATCCCTATAAAAGGACTTGTTTCTATTTCTGTTATCCCTTACATTAGCTACCTTGATTTCAAAATGAAATTGTGGTGTTTCAAGATGAATCCTATATTTATCAGGAGAAGCCAGCAAAAGGGATGGTGCAGGTGGGGTAGGGAGCGGAGCAGGCGGATCAGCTTTGTGAAAACTCTGCCTGGTACAAATCACCTCCCGCCTTGTTGCCGGGTGTGCGTGCGTACACGCAGCTGTTGGCTTCAACACTCTATTGCTGCTTAAGGTTCTGCAGGTGCTGTTTTGCCCTGGGGAACTGCTTGAGCTGTGTCAGGTTGATGGTTCAGGGCCTGAGTGTGACTCTTGTCAAATTTCAGATCCGAAACCCTGTATGAACCCACTTTAGTATTCCGGAAATGTATCCATAGCAGCTGCTGTCAGGGTAACTATCACCAAGGGTAGCAGTTGATGGCTTCCTTCCTGCTACATCTCCCCTGAACGGTCTTAAAAATAGTGTCCCCTGCATCACTTCCCATTTGCAAGAGACAGAGAGAGAGAGAGGAAAATCTTGCTGCTCTCGGTGGATAGTCACTCTCCAGCCTCCCTAGCCGTAATTACGTGATAATAATGAGCACCTATGTTCCTCCCCTTTTTGGAGGCAGCAAACATTAGAATCTCTTGTTCATGTCTATTGATTCATAAAACTCGTAATTCTTGATGCTGACTAGCTGCTGATCAGAGAGGGAAAGAAAATAATAAGACAACTAGAATGTTTTTAATTAGTGAGAAGGGCTATGAAGAAAATAAAAGAGGTGATGTAATGGGGAGTGAGGGGAGGGGCTGCTACTGTCATTGGGCAACTTGGGGAGAGCTGTTTGTGCAGTTGATATTTAAGCTGAGACCCCAGTGACAAGAAGCAGTAGTCACATGGGGGAAGAGCATTCCAGGTAGTAGACTACCTCACACCCTAGTGATGCAGGGGGATCGTGAAAGAAGCTTAGTAGGACAAAAGTCAGGTGCAGGGCATAGCTGATGACATCAGAGAGGCAGGTAGAAGCCAAATTATGAAGGACTGTAAAAGTCATGATAGACTTTGTTCTAAGAGCATGAGAAGCCATCAGCAGGTTTAAAGCAGGGGGGATTGCCTCATTTGATGCATGCTTTCAAAGATCACTGGTGACAACATGGGATGCACACTGTTTGCCTGAGAGAATGGGAAAGGGAGACCAGTTAGGAGAAATACAGTCATCTTGGCAATCAGGTACTGGCCTGTGTGACTAGCAGTGGTATCAGGGGGTTGCTGATGGGAGGTCAGACTGCAGACAAGTTTGCCCTGAGATCAGGAGTCTTACCTGGGTAAATGTGAGACCGTTTTGCTGATTTGAACTGGATGACTCTAATTCTTCCTCTGGCATCTGAGCTTTGAATTCTACTTATCATTAGGAGTAAAAGTAGAGGTATTTTTCTTTGGCATTTCAGACTTGGCCTTTTTGTTGCCAGCTATGGTGTGTCCCAGTGAAAGATCATGGGCTTTGGAGTGAGCAGACCTGGGCTGGAATCCTTGCTCTAACACTTACAAGAAGGCTGATGGGTAGGTTTTTAAAACATATATTAAAATATTTTAGTCAAATTGATTTTTATTGGTTCTTTTTAGTTATACATGAGAGTAGAATTCATTTTGGTATAATTATACAAGCATGGAGTTTATCTTATTCTAGTTAGGACCTCATTCTTATGGAAGTGCATGGTGATGGAATTCACTGTGGTGTGTTTTATATAAGTACTTAGGAAAATTATTTCAGATTAGTTCCACTATCTTTCCTTTTCCTATCCCCCCTCCCTTCCCTTTGTATAATCTACTGAATACCTATTCTTCCCCTCTCCTCCCTTAATGTGGGTTAGCTTCAACATATCTGTGAAAACATTCTACATTTGGTTTTTTGGGGACCGGCTTATTTCACTTAGCATGATAGTCTCCAGGTCCATCTATTAACTTGCAAATGTCATAAAGTCATTTTCTTTATGACTGAGTAATATTCTATATACCACAATTTCTTTATCTACTCATCCATTGAAGGGCACCTAGGTTGGTTCCATAGCTTAACTATTGTGAATTCAGCTGCGTTTAACATTGATGTGGCGACATCACTTTTGTATGCTGATATAAAATCCTTTGGATATAAACTGAGGAGTGGGATAGCTGGGTGGTTCCATTCCAAGATTTCTGAGGAATCTCTTTATTGCTTTCTATGGTGGTTGCATCAATTTGCAGTCCCACCAGCAATGTAAAAGTGTACCTTATCCCCCACATCCTTGCCAACATTTATTGTTACTTGTCTTCTTGATAATTGCCATTCTGACTGGAGTGAGATGAAATCTCAGTGTAGTTTTTTTTTATTGTTCCAGTTCTGTTTATTTTATTTTATATTAATTTTTAAATTTGTTCTAATTTATTGTACATGACCATAGAATGCATTTATACATTTTGATAGATAATACATAAATGGAGTGTACTCCCTCATTTTTCTGGTTATACATATTGTAGGATCACATTGGTCATGCAGTTATGTTTAGTTACATGAGGTAATAATATCTGTTTTACTCTACTATCATTCCTTAATTTGCATTTCTCTAATTGCTAGATATGTTGAACATTTTTTCATGTATGTATTGACCATTCACGTATGTATTTCTTCTTCTGAGAAGTATCTGTTCAGTTCCAGAATTTTTTTTTTTTTTTTTTTGCGGTGCTGGGGGTCGAACCCAGGGCCTTGTGCTTGCAAGGTGAGCACTCTACCGACTGAGCTATCTCCCCAGCCCCTCTGTTCAGTTCCTTTGCCCATTTATTGACTTGGTTATTTGGTTTTTTGGTGCTAAATTTTTGAATTCATTACAACCTGGCAATTAATGCTATACCTGAGGTGCAGGTGGCAAAGATTTTCTCCCATTCCATAGGCTCTGTTCATATTCTTGATTGATTTCCTTGTTCTGCAGAAACTTTTTAGTTTGATGCCATCCCATTTATTGATTATTTATTTTACTTCTTGTGCTTCAGGAATCTTGTTAAGGAAGTCAGTTCCTGAACCAATATGTTAGTGTTGGGCCTACATTTTCTTGTAGTTTGTGCAGGGTTTCAGGTCTAATTTCTAGTTAATTTAATATCTACAATCCTCTGTTTCCTTGGCAGCAAGATGAACTTAATAATAATGCCTGCTTCTTGTACTTTTGTACCAAGGTGTGAAATATCTAGTGCATAGTAGTCTCCAGTGAAAGTTATTTGCTTTGGTTATGTTGCCAGAAGTGGGAATATTGGATCATCTGGTGCTTTCATTCTTAATTTTTTGAAGACCCTCCATTCTGTCTTCCATAAGTAACAATTTACATTCCCAACCATGTACAAAGTTTCTCTATTCTCTATACTCTCACCATTGTCCATTGCCTCTTCACTCACAATTACCCAGACACAGTAATTACCAACCTAAATGTTCATGGAAGAAGAAACTGTGATACACATCCTCTCTCATGCTGCACACAGGCACACATCCCACACAATGGAACATGATTGAGCTATAAAAAGAAGGAAATCCTGCCATTGGCAATGAGATGGATGAACCTGGGGGATATTATGCAAAGTGAAATAAACCAGATACTGAAAGATAAATAGTATGCTATCTCACTTCTATCTGGAATTTATAAAAAAGTAGAATAAATAGAAACAGAGCAGCATGATGGCTACCAGGGCTAGGGAGGGGTGGGAGTGGGGTGACGTGAGTCAAAGGGTATAAACTTCCAAGTCTGAATAAGTCTAGCACTCTAAGATATAACACATGAGAGCAATAGTTCATTATAAAGTATACTGAAATTTGCTAAGAGTAGATTTTAGGTACTCTACACACATAACCCCCACATACAAAACACACACACACACACATGCGTGTGAACACACACACACAATATACAATAATTACATGAGGTGAGAGATGTGTTAATTTGTTTGACTTGTAATCCCTTTACTATGTATGTATCAAAATGTATACAGCTTAAATACATACAATGAAATAAGTGAAAAATAAGAAATGGTGTTTGACTTTGACTCAGAACCAGCTCCTTAACCCTCTGCCTTCCTAACCTGGGCAGGATGAAGAGGCTGCCTGGCCTACTGACCTGGGAATCAGGACAGGCCTGTTCTCACTGGGGCTCTGCTAATTCCTGCTGGGTGACCCCAGGTGTAACCCCTAACCTGGCTGAGCCTGAAATTCCTTCTTCTAGGATGTTGATGCAGGTAGAATCAGAGATTTGGGGTTTATGCCTTAGATTTACTAGCTGTGGGACCTAGTGTGAGTCCCTTAACCTCAGTTTTTGTTTATGTAAAATGAGGTCATACATGAGGGTTGTTATGAAGATTAAGTTACATAATCCATGTAAGGTGCTTGGCGCCATGCCTGGTGTATCATAAGCCCTCCATAAATCTTAGCTATTAGTAATGACCATGCTGGTTAGCAGACGTAATGGATATAAAAACATTTTGCAAACTGTAAAGCATTGTACATGTGTTAGTTATTACTGTATTTTGGTGATGATTGTTACTTTGAAATAAGGGAGAAAGAACTTTTAGACATTTTTCCTTGCCAAGTCATTTTTTTTTTTAATTTGGGTTTTATATTTATCTCTCTCAATAAAATGCTATTAATATTATATGAATTCCTTCCAGGGCATTATTGTTCCTGAATCTGGGGCATCAAAGGCCATCCCATGCCTTTATATACACAGAAATGGGAAATCAGCCAAAAGGCTGTGTGATTTCATTTTACCCTTTTACTTTTCTCGTTGGACTTGGTAGCTCCCATCTAAATGAACTGAGTGTCTGAGCTTTGAATTCTTTCATCAAGAGCTCCAGCAAGCCAACATACACTGTGATTAAAATGCACTGACCCTCCTGCAAGAAATAAAAATGCAACTGAACAGAAGGAAAGAATTAAATGGGAAAAAAACAGAAAGGAGAAGAAATGCTCTGTCAAGACATCATTCTATTTGTGTGGTGAAATCTGGCTGTGTGCAAAAATACACATAAAGACACACAGGGAAAACCCTGCGGTGGGAAGGATCTGGGTCAGGGGGTTGTTATCTTTTGTTTTGAAACTAGGAGTCTGTCTTGAGGAAGGCAAGTAAAGTGAAACCTTTTGAAATGCTGGTTTAGAGGGAAATAATAATAGCTTATAGGACAGCCGTGTTATTTCAGGCTCTTATTCTAGGTAGTTTTTGTGTTCCAGGGAACAGGATTTTGACCTGCTGTATATTGGATCCATACAATGATGAACACTGTTATTGCCTGCCTCTTCTGCCAGGGCTCCTAGCACCATAGCTGCCAGACTCCAAGTGTGTGAAACAGCTTTGGATGCAAACAGAGGTCTCAGAACTGTCTAACCAGACACCACCTTAATGGCAAAGAACTCCTAGTGGTAAACATTTCAGGAAGATCCAGAAACAAAGCAGTTATCAGCTGATTTGAACTGAATACCTGCTGGTATATGGAATGATCTTTTGAAACATTTCATGCTGGTTTAAGAATGCACTAGTCAGCTGGGGTTGTAGCTCAATGGTAGAGCACTTGCCTAGCATGTGTGAGGGACTGGGTTCGATCCTCAGCACCACATAAAAATAAATTAATAAAACAATGGTACTGGGTCCACCTACAACTAAATATATATATATATATATTTTTTAAATGCAGTAATGAAGTAGAAAACTAACCAGTTCCCTATATACTCCTCATCTCTCTCTTTTTTTTTTTTAAATATTTATTTATTTTTTGGTACTGGGGATTGAATCCAGAGGTACTTTACCACTGAGCCACATCTCCAACCATTTTTACTTCTTATTTTAAGATAGCATTTTGCTAAGTTGTTTAAGGTCTCACTAAGTTGCTGAGGCTGATCTTGAACTTGCAATCCTCCTGCCTCAGCTTCCAGAGTCACTGGGATTATAGGCATGCACCACTGTGCCCAGCCTCATCTCCCTTCTTGAATAGATGCTTCCTCAGATATCTTATTTTCTACTGTAGATAATAATTATCAGCATGTGAGGGACTATATTAATTAAATACTTCTATTCAATAATATCCTTATCAAGGGGCTACTTTGTGTGTGTGTGTGGTGGGGTGTGTTTTCTCTGCCAGGTGGAAATAATTCCCTGATCCTACCCATAAGGCAGTAATCCTCAAATCTTCAGGGTGCTTGAGAATTTTCTGGAGTCCTTTTTATTTTTTTTTATTTTTTATTTTTTTTATTCTAAACAAATGGGATACATGTTGTTTCTCTGTCTGTACATGGCGTAAAGGCATACCATTTGTGTAATCATAAATTTACATAGGGTAATGTTGTTTGATTCATTCTGCCATTTCCCCCCCCCCCACCCCTCCTTTTTAAAACTCAGATTGCTGGACCGGGCTCCCAGTGTTCTTGACTCAGTGGGTCTGGCTGGGAGCAGTGACACTCTGCATTTCCAGTGAGTTCTCTATGGGATGCTGATGCTCAGGCACAGAGGCTGCCTCGGGAACTGCCGCCCTGGGAACTCCTGGTGCACACAATGTTTTATAAAAATCAGACGAGAAGCATTAAAATGGAGGCATAAAGAAAAGGTTCTGGCTGCAGAGAGAAAGGAGCAATTGACGTACAGTGGGGAAATCGGGAAAGATGGAGAGGTGGAAGCCTTTGAGCGAGGCCTTGAAGTGTGAGAAGGAATTAGGCAGATGATAAAAGCTGCAGAAGGAAGTTTGCATGAAAGACAGAGGTTGGGGACAGGAGAAGATGCTCAAAGGTTACCTGCTCCTCCTTTTCTTCCCTAGCCCTGGGGGGATGGGAGGGAGCAAAGGGTTAGATCCAAGGAAATCTCCTGTCCCTTTTTATTGAAAAGCTCTGATTTCAACTCTCCTGGGGGCCAGGAATGAGACTGCAATTTTAATGGCAGTGCCCATATCCCCTAGATCAAGAATGAAGAGAATCCATTTCCTGCAGAAACAAAAACACCATCACTCAGTCCCCCAGGGAACCTCAAAGAAATTAAAAATGGAATTAACAGTTCATCTGGAAACCCTCTTTTTAAAAATCATATGCTTAGCTCACTGTTCCATGAAAACTGTTTCTGAAACACCCACTTAATGCTGCTGGCACCGCAGTCCTGTTTCATCCTTTTCTGACGGAGGGACAAAGGGCAACCAATGGCAGGCAGATAAGTGAGGTGCAGCAGCAACTTGGTAGGAGAGATGAAGACATTGAGGGCATGACCCTGACCCCCTGGGGACAAGCCAGTTGTGTGAGGGGGTATTCACAGGCACTTGGGGCAGGGGCAGGGCCCATCATGGAGGCTCTGGAGTAGTGGCCATAGCTTTGGCTTGTGAAGGTGGTTTGAAATTTGGACAGGGAGAGAGAGGCAGGAGAATCAGCATGAAGAAAGATTGACAAGGGTGATTGACAAGGGTCTGCCGTGTTTCGAGAATGAGTGGCATTGTGTCTGTCTGGAGTTGTGTAAAGTCCAGTAAGAAAGCCAGTTGAGGAATGAAGGTGGAAGTTTCTTTCTCTAGTTCAAAAGAATTATTTGTAATTTTCTGTTACACCTCCATGCAACTTGTTCTCTCTGTGTAGAACACTTTTCCATCACCATCTCCAACTCCTCTTTGTACTTCAAAACCCAAATCAGCCGTCATTTCCTTTGGGAAGCTGCATTAATCAGCTTTTCATCACTGTGACCAAAATAGCTGACATAAACAACTCGAAAGAAAAAGAATATATTTTGACTCACGTTTTCAGGACATAGTCAGCTGGCTCCATGGCTTTAGGTCTGAAGTGAGGCAGAACATTATGGCAGAAGAGCGTGGCAGAGGAAAGTGGCTCAGCTATAGTATCCAGGAAGAAAAGAGAGTGTAAGGAAGCGGCTGGAAACAAGATACACCCTTCCGCGTCAGGCCTCCAGTGACCTACTTCCTCTGACTAGCTGCCCGAACTTCCCAGTAGTCCATTCAGCTGTCAGTGGGTTAGTACACAGATGAGCTCAGAGCCCTCATGATCCAGTTACCTACTCCGCACAGTGCTACACAGACCAACACATGAGACTTAGGGTGATTCCAGAAACATTTCCCAAATGTTTTAGACTGACTTTCCTGACCTTCCACCAGCCTTCTATGGTACCTTGTACACCTTCTAGCACCTTCTCCACACACTGCCCTGGAGCTATCTACTGATGCCCTTTACTTACAGTGGGGTTATGTTCTGATGAAACCATCAAACTTGAAAATGTTATAAGTTGAAAACCCATTTAATCCTCCTAACCTACCAAACATAGCTTGGCAACACAATGTAGACCTTCAGTTGCTTCCCTGGAGCCTCCTGGCTGACTGGGAGCTGAGTCTCCAGTTAGTTCTCCTGTGAACTCCGTTGGGCTGGTGGAGGAGCTGGAGGTGGGCCTCCAGTCATAAGAAACTAGGCCTTTCTGTTTTTGTGCTTTTAAGGATCCTTTTAACCCTTTAAGTATCAGAATGTCATTCAACACATGGAGGGAATCAAGAGCTTCAAATGCCCCTCTTGCCAAGCACACAGACCCCTGATCATAGTCCTGCCTCCTGTAAGCTCTGTAAATATGAAACTTCCCTCCAATGTCAGTGCTAGGAATATAGTCAGGACACATGACTGCATTGCTGAACACTTGGGAAAGCCAGAGAGTATGATTTCTTTACTGAGCATCACATGCCATCTTAACCAAATAATGAGAATTTGCCTTTATAACAACAGACTTGGGAGGCAAGAGGGATAGAGCTGCTCATGGTTAAATGTTGGGAAAAAAGAATGCTCAGTTTGTGGATTTGAGATAAAGGGTGGTAGTTAATCTTCCAGATGTACAAAATATGCCATCACAGGGATCTCTGAGGTATCTGCTATGCAAGGACTCTTGAGAAGAGGTATAACCATTCTTACCCATTATAAGGATTCAAGGTTGTATTTAATGGCATAGTTTCTACTCATTGAGCATCTATTATGTACTGAACATTCTATATGTATTAGCTCATTTAGTTCCCAAAACAGCCCTATAAATTACTGTGTTGTGGCTGGGTATGGTGGTGGACACCTGTGATCCCAGTGGCTCAGGAGGCTGAGGCAGGAGGATCACAAGTTCAAAGCCAGCCTCAGCAACTTAGTAAGGCCCTAAGCTACTCAGCAAGACCCTGTCTTTAAATTAAAGACAAAAAAGGGGATGTGGCTCAGTGGATAAGCCCCCCCCCCACACACACACTAGGTTCAATCCCCAGTACCAAGAAAAAAAATTACTATGTTGCCCCCATTATACAGATGTTTGAATGTGATTGAGTCATTTGCCTAAGGACCCACATCTAAGAAGTAGAATGGCCAGATTAAAATCAAATGAAACCTCGTGGCAAAGTCTAGGCTTTTCTCAGACCTTTTATTCATAGTGTATTGATTGGTAACTCTCATGGATGACAGAAAGTAATAATTGTTAGGGGCAGTTGTGGCTCGTCGATAGATCCCAGAAAAACCTCCGCAGACACGAGAGCTCACACAAGGGACTTTATTTTATGTGGCCAATTCACGTCCACTGGGGGAAAAGGGAAGAAAAGAGAAAGATGGCGCGTGGCCTCTCCCAGATATTGGAATCTCGCGGGCTCAGAGGAACCAATAGCATGTTAGGACAAAAACGTGGGAGGCAGGAAGATGGAGACAGCGTAAGCCGGAAATTCCTGTAATGTAAGAGTTGGGCAGAATGCAAATGGACAGGTAATGGGGAGGCCGGAAATTCCTCTAATGGGAGAGGCGGGCAGAATGCAGATTGACAGGTGGTGGGGAGGCCAGATTCCTTACAATAATATATTTTGGTCATATTGGCAGTAGGGAGCCCCCAAAACATCTTGAGAGGAGAGGGAGATGATGAAACGGTGGTTTTGGAAGGAAAACTTCAAAATGTGCAGGTCGGAGAGTAGAGAGTTCTTGCCTGTCCACTCAGAAAATGGAACTAAGTAGAGGTTACTAGGTCTACAGTTGCTCATTATTACCAGGGTCTTGATTCATGGTTGCTGGAGTTCAAAGTAAGGGAAATATTATCCCTATGGAGAAGGCCAGCCCAAGCACCACCTCTTCATCTACCCCCCCAACCCCCGACTCCCTGACACCCCCATCCTCCCACCCCATCCCCCACCCCCATCTGTCCAACCTCTGCAGCATCTTTCACATTCTCTTCCTTTCTCTTTCTCACTATCACTCCCTTCATTCAATTCTCATTCCCTTTTTTCTAAAGGAGCATCAATCCTTACCCTTTTAGGTCATCTTCTTCTCTCAAGCTTTCTTGCTTCTCACCACCAGATTGAGGATCTTGAAAGCACAGATCTTATTGAACTGTCTTCCTACTCAGAAATTTCTGGGGGTTCTCTGTTGCTTATGGGGTTGTGGTGATAGACCACAACTGTCCCAGCTCAGGGCTCCATCTCCTCAGCTCACTCCTTCTTTTCTGAGCCTGGCCCATGCTTCCCTGCTTCCGTGTCTTTGTTCAACCCAGCTCAGCTAAAAGCCTGAGAACCAATGTAATGAGATGTTCAATAGACTAAGCACCAGGGACACAGGTTCCAGGGCAACTTTTGTGATTACTATACAACCTTCAGCAAGGTATTAAGGTGTCCAAGGATCCACTTCCTTATCTAAAACAATGGACTTAGAGAAGATGTACCTCTTGTAAGAGTGTAGCTTTACAGTTCTGTGACTCTCTGGGGTAGAAAAATACATGTATTTTTAAACTGATCTTAAAAAATAGATGTTGTCATACAAGTGTTTAGTTTTGTCGTTTTCTGAGGCCGAAGCAGACAAACACACATAGTTCCTGAGCCTCAGTTCTGTGGACTCGGCACATTTCTGCCCTATCTGTTCTATGTCAACTCTCCATACCGTCCTCAGTTCCTGGGGGCAACAGATAACTACTTGTTACCTAGAGCTGGTGAGGCAGCTTGGCTCTAGGTTCAGACACGTCTGTTATCAAATTTTGAATTCTGCATGTGTTTGTGATATTTGGTAAGTTCCTTACATCTCAGACCCTCTTCCCTGTCAAATGTTGTCACTCATGCCTGGTAGGGAGGATCAAAGTGGATAGTCACATCAGGATGCTACAGGCCTTGATGACTCTGATGAATGGAAGTCCCCCCACCCCAACCTCTGCAGGGAAGTGTCCAGTCACCTTGTAGGTGTTCAGAAAGCACTTGTTGAATTCAGCATATATGAATTCCATCTGACCTTTAAATTTCACTTGCTTTGAAGCTAATGCTTCTTTCTATCACCAGCAGAATAGGAAATACAAATGAAACTTTATAACATGCAGAAACAACTTCTGCATGTTATAAATCTGTTATTCTAAGAGCCTGCTGTGAATAGTGAGCTCAGTTTTTTGGTCTTGTGGTCCAATTTTAAGGCATCCTTGGATATTATGAGGTCACTGGGCACTTTTCTCCCTGGTGTCTGATATACTGTGGATGTGAGGCTGAAGGACACAAGGTGTGGGGGACATTTGAAAGCACTCAGGTACCCTGGCCCAAGAGCAAGTGAGGACTAAGTTACTTGTCTCACTTGAAGCATTAGAAAGAAAAATAGGTGGTGCGTGGGAGAGTACCCCCTCCCACAGCAGTCTTGCATATGACTGCTCATTTATTTACCTTGGTTTCTGCTGTCTGGGGCATTATTACCGGGGGATCTTTAGTTCCAGATGACCTGCTCCTGAATCAATTATCTGAGAACTGGGCATGGCTATGTTTTACTGTGACATCAAATACTCATGCTGTCTTGTTCTTCCTTTTCTTCCCCCTCAACAAACACTTTGTCACAGTGATTCGAGCTCGGGCGACTGGTCTCTGGTGGTCTTGATATTTCTGCCGTCCAGCCCTGCATTTTACACATGAGCACACTGAACCTCTGAGAGGGTATCTGACTGGCCTAGGATTACACATGGAGCATAGCAACTGGGGTCGTGACTCTAGCGGCCGCCCTCTCAGCGTTCTGTGCTGTATGACTGTTGACTGTCTTCCCAAAGGGCTGGGGTGGAGACCAGGCATGCTGAAAGCACTTCCTGTCTACCCCAGGATGTCTCCTCTGGATTCCCTAAGTGTCCAAAATTTTTACATCACATTTTTCCTTTGGTTGAAGACAGCATTTCCTAGAGTATGCTCATTTGATGCTTCATAAACCAAAAGGGATCTATGGCCAAAGGGAATTAAAAACCTTGGAAAAACTTTTTTTTTTAATACTCAGTATGTAGTAGCTAGTCAAGTCCTCGGTAAAGATATCTCATTGACTTTTGTCATCCTATTTCTTAAATTGATTTTCCTATAGAACAGCACACTCTGCACCTCACCCATTGACTCCCATAGATACCTCACAGAAAGAGGTTCCTGGTAGGCACATTGATAAATTGTTTAAGACCTCTAACATCCTCATCAATGCAGAAGGTTTACATTAGAGACAGATCATAATACTTGTAGAACTTTACAGATGTAGAATTCTTTCACCTCCATTATCATTTTTTGATTTATAATAGTCTCATCTGGGAGAAAATGTATTGTCCTCAACAAAACCCAGAGACTCAGAGGCTTGATAGGACTGAAGAGTGGAGATGAGATTGGAGTTCAGATTTCTGAGGGGGCACATGTTTCATGCAGTTTTCCTGATCTCCTCTCCATGTGAAGCCAGCTTTCTGGCCCACTTCTATGACCAGGCCCTCTGTCTCCTAGGCTTTGATTCAGTAACACACTTTCATTTTCCATTCTACCTGCTAGGTCATCAACTTACACTCCAAGGTCATAAGAGGTGATAAGAGGTGGGGCTTTTGGAAGGTGATTAGCTCATGAGGATTTAGCCCATATGGATGGGATTAGGGCTTTTATAATAGAGATGTATTAGAGGCCTCTATTATAAGGGCACTAATCCCATCTATCTCTTTCTGGCCCTTCCATCCCTTCACCAGGTGAGGGTATATCGCTTGTTTCTTCCTCCATATGAGGTGTGAAAAGCTGGTGCCATCTGGAAAGTTGAGAGTGGCTGGCACCTTGATCTTGAACTTCTCAGCCTCCAGAGCAGTGAGAAATAAATTTGTATTATTTATAAATTATCAAGCCTAAGGTATTTTGTTATAGAATGAATAAACTAAGACACTACCTTATGTGACAACTAAGGATAATGAGTCTAAGAAAGGGGAAGTGATGGCCTGAGGTCACATAGCTAGTTAGTTGTAGAGCAAGAAGCAGAACCTTAAGGTTCTGGAGAAGCCTATTGAAAATGAGGACCCTGTGTACCTTGCGGGTGGGGAATCAAGCCTCTGAAAAGGGAAAAGATGAAGAAGGAAGGAACTCAAAGGCCTTACGATAAATTTGGTGATGTTGCTCACTACCAGTCCTATGAAAGCTAATCGTACTCACCAATGCCCACAAGCCAGTCATCCTGCAGGACCTGGAGGCCATAAGCTGCTGAATTGAAGTAGAACTTTGCAGAGGAACTCATGCTTATTCTGAGGGTCCTCACTTGTGCAGTAGCTTCAGATATTTGAAAAATGAGCTAATGGAATGAGGATGAAAGATCTCTGAGCAACTAAAAAATATCAGTCAATTCCTTAATCAATTACTAAATAAATGAATCAATGAGAAATATGTATAAAAGATTTACCATACACAGGCCCTGGAGACCCACTGGCGGGCAGAGGCAAGACAGGGTTCCTATCTCCAGTGTGGGAGAGAGCCATGGAAGCAAATGAAGATAAGATTATGTGCAGAGATTACAAAAGAGAATCCAAAGCCGCAGGGTCTCCAAGGAGGGACAACCAAACCAGACAGGTCAGGCCAAACATTAGCAAGGGAGTCCTGGAGACTGCAATTCTAGAATGATATTTTGAAGTATGCATAGGAGTTCATTAGGTGAGGAAGCAGTAAGTGAAGGAAATGGAGATGCTATAGAAAAGTATAGAGGCATAAAATAGCATAGCATTAACCAAGCAGGGGTATAAGGTGCATGGTGGGAAAAAGCAAGTGTAGAGAATAAGAAAGTCATTGTGCAACTAGACCAGAAAGCCCTGATGTGCCAAACTAAGCAATTTCCCAACATGTGGCATCTTAGATACTGAGAATCATAAATGGAAGAAAGTGACAGACCCATGTTCAGTTTTTAAGAGATAGCATCTAATAATGATCTGTCAGGTATTTTTATGTAAATAGAGATATGCCTAAGAGAATATAAGCTCATGGGAATGTACAAAGGAATTCCCAGAAGGCACTTTGAATTGGGGGTCAGGAAATTGAGCTTATATTATTAAAGGCAGGAAGATCACAGCTCATGTCTAACTTATACTAATCCATAGTAAATTATGTCATTCTTGGGGATAGGAACTGTGACTTCCATCTCCTGCTAGACTGGTACTAGACAGGACAGTATAACCAGGAGCCCACAAGGAGCCACAGCTAGACCACATCTCTGGTATGACTGGGGCTCCTACATGTGGCGCTGGGGTGGTTCTTAGAGTAGCAGTGCTCCTCATATGCACTACCCTGCATGTGTATTGTAACCCTGTCATGCAGTCACTGCTAGGGAGAAAAAAGAAGCTCCTCCAGGGTGGCAGTGTGTATAGGTCTGGGTTAAGCTTCCCTCACAAATGGCAGATCCTCACAGATCCCTATTTACATGAGAGAGAGAGAGGAGAAAGACCTTCCATTTTTAAGACCAGTGTTTTGAGAAAGGTGGTCTCTTTCCAAATGAGGAGTCATAGTATGGCTATGCTCTGAAAGGTTCGTGGGTTTAAGTTGAACCTCAAGAAGCTGCTCCCAGCCAGGGCCTGTCTCTGGAGCGTCCAGGGGGCTGGCTTTCTGGGGAGGGAGAGAAGTATGAAGGGGTTGCTCTATTCCCTTCTGTACTTCCTGTTACCCGGCAGGAATCTTGGCCCTGGCTTAGCAAAGGGGACGAACAGGCAGCCCTGCCAGGCCACAGCTTTGAGGCCTTTTCTTTTTGCATAGCATGTTCTGTGGGAACATGCCAGACTGACTTCATGCCAGGACCAAATCAGTCTGATGTGCAAAAGCTCTTTTTTTTAAATTTTTTTTTTTATAGACACAGGATGTCAGAGGGTGGAACTGGTCTTCAATAATGAAGTCCAGAGTTCCCTGAGCCTCCAGCTGGCTCCCTTCCTCTGGCCCCTCCATGTTGACAGCCTGTCCCTTCCCTCCCAGAGCCTGTTGTAGTGACCTCCCCAAAGCTCGGGTTGGGTGGCACTGTCTGCTGCAGGGCTCCCATCTATAAAGTGACTGATGGTTCCCAGTCAATCACCTCAGAGTGATCAGCAGAGAAGAATGCACAGAATATCCCTCCAGAAGTATCAAGTGATATGTAAATATTATGGCTACCATTATCACTGGCATTATTGTGCTCTTTTCACAGAGTTTTTTTTTTTTTTTAAATTAAAGGAACTTGTATAAACTAAGAATGGAAGCCACAACAAAGTAAGCTGCAATTCAAAAGCAGCTAAACCAAAGTTCATGTTTTTTTACAATGCGGTGATTTAAAAGCAAGCAAATGAATAGGCAAAAACTGTCCAGCACAATGAACTCATTCCTAATCCTGCTGAATCTCTGTGCTGTTTGTTTCAAGGCTATTGAATTTTCTTCTCAATGTAACTTCATAAATTAATATTTCAGTCAACACAACCCCCTACCACAATGTTTCATTTTTTTACTAATTTATAGCTCTTATATTTTGTCACCACATAAATATACAAGAGAAATGAGAAAAACAGGTCTTGAATCCCCTTTGATTAAAATAGAATAGTAGTAATCATAATTATCGTGAACAATAACAGGAGGATCTAGAACCAGATTTGTTACAACCACATTGTCTACTTCATAAAACAGCAGTCACCACCTTCTTTCCAACCACTTGTGTGTATTGTCCGTGTTGCTAATTACTTTATGAATGGTCACACAACCTTCAGTGCCCTCTCTTAATGAGGAGGGCACCAACATTGTTCCTGATTTGTAGAAAAGGAAAATAAGGCTCAGAAAGGAAAAGCCACTTGTCTAAGGAAGCACAGCTTGCAAGTGACAGGTCCCATCTGACTCTCCAGTTCATGTTCTTAAACTACTATACTAGGCTACTTCCCTGTATAAAATGTAAATCTCCAAGGAGAAGTCAAATATCTAATGCTTAGTCATTTATCTGGTGTTTCTTCATAGGAAACTCATTGCTTATAATTCATCAAGAATATGCAAATTCTAAGAAGCAGGTCCCCCACTATCATTCAGGTGGACGTGTGTCCTGGCAGGGCACAGTCCTGCAAACATGGGCAGCTCATCAGTGCCGAGACATGACGCCACCTCTAGTTTATCACTACCTTACAGCCCAGGGTAGCAACTGACGTTGATAATGATGACTTTGAAAACCTCACTTCAGGAAGCAGGGATGAGAATAACATATTGTTGAAAGAACACTATCTTTCTAGAGGTAACAGTTTAGAGTGCTGGTGCCTACATCTGATTGCTGTTTCCTGCATGAGTTCACAAGTCTGGGTAAATAAAATCTTGGGCAATATATACAAATTCAAGATCGTGTATCTATTCTTAGAGCAACCTTTTTATTTCTCTGTTTATGTGCATCCCAAAATCTTATTGCCACAGGATAGTGCCACATAAATACACACACACACACACACACACACATCTATGTATGTATGTAAATTCACAGTAACTGAGATGCTGAGATGACAAGTTACCATGAAAACCTAGATGTTTATACTACATGTTTTAAAATAATCTGTATCATTTCTATCATTCATGTGATACTCATGACACTGACTGTCTCGCACCAAGGTGTGTGTGTGTGTGTGTCTGCATGTGGTTTTATGTAGGAGAGTGAGTGGGAAGGAAGGAGCATGGCAGGCACAGAGCCCTGGCCTTGCCTCTTCCTCGCTGGGTCATGTTGGGTAGTGGGTTCAACCCTGTAGTCACTCTTAGGTTTAGATGAGCAGCTTATCCCACATGGGGCCCTACATTCACATAGAGGAAGGAAGCTTCCATTCCATCCTTGGGAAAGGAAGAATAGGAGCAGAAAGCAGCTGCTCTCTGCACTGACCCTTGTGTTCCTCCGAAGGGCAGAAGCATGCCTTACCTGCCTACTGGCTTGCTGGTGGAGATCAGGCTCTCCAGAAGTCACTCTTGCACCTGTTTGTTTCTAGGACATTTGCGTCCTTCACTTGCCTCCATACAGAAGGTCCCTCTTCAAGGGAGTCAGAAGGGTACAGTAGGATGCTTCCTTCTGGTTGCAGGCTGCCCTTTCTCCAATCAGACTTTGTCAGTAATAAAGCAGAGTTTGATCTCTGACTTTTGTATGCATTTCTCACCTAGTTATGGACTTGGAGGGGTAGAAGCAAGTGATTATCACCCCTGCACACCACTTCACAGGCTGATGTGATGGTTCAAATGAAAACATGGATAATAAGAATCTAGCACATTGTGTCACATACAGTAGATGTTTGGTGACTGCCATATCTGTCTTCTCCTCTATGACCGCAAACTGAATATGGCCCAGCCTGAGTCTTTATATATGGCTGTCTTCTGCCCTTCCCCTAGCACTTGGTACATGGTCTTAGACGTGAACTGAATAAGAGTTGAACTGTGAGCAAGAGTCAGAATGGACTAAAATCAATTAGTCAAGCTTCTTCATTTTCCAAATGGGAAATATGAGGACCAGAGATACTAAATACCTTGCCTGAGATCATACAGCTCGTAAGGGTGCACCTGGGCCCTACATGGGTCTTGTCACTCAATACTGCACTATTTCACAGAACAAAGGGGAACTATGTCTTCTATACAGGGTAAATTACAAGGCTGCCTAAAATCTGAGAGGTTTGTCAAGGTAAAATGTTTTCATTTTAATAGAAGAATAAGAGAGCTCCCAAAATACTTTTCTTTTGACCCACTTAGCTATTATTCATCTCCCTCGCCCCCACCCCCATCACCAATTGCTTTAGTTTAGAAAACCCTGCTATAGTTTTTCATTCTATCTGTGGCCCTGGTTTTAAATATGTTCTCAGGTGGAGAAGGAGCTTAAGAAAATGTGCCCCAAGAAAGGTCTGGAGACAGTAAAGCCATTCAGAACTTGGATCTGTCCCTTCTGAATGTCTTGACATGTTCTAACCCATTTTGGGAAATAGTCAAGGACTATGGGAAGAATACTAGGAACATTTCCATTCCTATGAATCCTGTTCTTTCTCTGTGAGCCTACCTGCTGTTTTGGCCATCACTTGCCCTGTGGTCCCCAGTCATAGGCCAGGTCTAGAGAGTGGTGACCGCCGTATTGAGTATGTATATTTCTTCTTGCCCTGGAGCAAATTACGTTATGAAGACATGAATTCATTCACCTTGAGCCTGTGTAGGAAAAATAGAAAGACATTTCTATTCCTATTTTATATACAGGGAAACAGAACAAAGAGAAATCAAGAGATTTCAAGACTGTTTCACTTCTGCCACTCGCTGTACTTACTGTCCTTTTTTCCTGGAACATCCTTCCCCCACCTTGTTTTCCTGGAAAACTCATAATTGTTCTGCAGCGCAAGCTCCTGGATGAAATGTATTCCTTCATTGGCACTGTCCTTGTGATTTCTGTGTTACATCTGCTCCAATATTGAAACTGCTGTACTGTGATTTGTCATTTCTGTGTCTCTATCCTTCAGAAATACATTAATTTTTAATAATGATTGCCAAAGCCCTGCCAGCTCCATGTGATAAATAAGGAGCTGAAACTCACAGCAGTTATGTGACTTATTTAAGATCACCTGGTTGGTAAGTCATGGGCACATTGGACACCATTCAGCTGCTCTCCAAAGCTGGGTCTCTGGTACAAAAGGGTCTGATTTACCATTAAGAAAGCAAATATGAGGATACATTTTACCTTGGCTAATTCCTAATATCAGTAACTACTTGCTGCTCTTGATACGATACTTCATCATTCACAAAGCCCTTTTCCATATATAATACATCATTGCATTTGCTTTATGTAACAAAACTTTACAGTTGTAAAGTATATTGCATTATAGTCGAAGGAATGGAGGCTTGAAGAAGGGACTTCTTTCCAGAGTCACCATACCATTGGATAGTGAGAAACTTGCAGGAAGTTAACCCATATTCAGTAAATCCAAAAATTTTCCCATGTTGCAACAATTGACTTAGTTCTGCAGTTAGTCTAACATGCAGTGGTACAGAATCTCCAAATAAAGTGTGCATAGTACTTAGGATACTGAGACTTTCTCTTTGTTTCCAAATGTTACAGGTTTTTATTCCTCTGGCTATGGTGGGCCACCATGAACATTGGCACATATCCAAGTGAATTGAAAGAACCCCAGTTCTCAGAGTGTGATTTAGAAGTCTTTGAATGTATATCATACTATCATATGATTTGACTCAGTGTCATAGAGTGGAAATTCTCAGCTCTTTCATTTTTATCTTAATACGTTTTAAACACACACCCATAGAAAAACTGGGATATACAGAGTTCTCCTTGTTGTACCTCTAACATGACCTTGGACCTTTTTTTACTCAAGAACAAGGAAGGGAGTGAGAAGGATATCATTGGAAGAAAATTCCAAATGTTTGGCTTAATTTGAAATAAAATTTTTTTGCAAAGTGTGGTGTCTGAGAGGTGGCAAGTGATTTGACACATCTCACAACAGATTGGGACAGGCCTGTGCAGTATGCTGTACCTACAGAGAACAGGAAGTTACCTGTGGCAGAGCTCACAGCTGGGTAGGGCCAGCAGGCTTGTACCACTGCCTGTCATTCAAGTCTGGATGTTCTGGTGCTGGTGATGCAAAGAAGGAGTGATAAAATGAGTTCTGTCTGGGAAGACCACAAAGTTTTCACAGAAAACTGAATCATCAACTTCAACTTAAATGGGTGAGTGATAGTTTCCTTGATAGTATGGCAAATGGAGAAAGAAGATGGAGAGACATCATGAACATCATAGCACTTTCTCTTGTGCATGGGGAAATGCTCTTAGAATAGACATTTTGGAGGAAGTAAATAGGCATGAAGTCTGAAAAGTAGAAAGTACTTGGGCGCCATGCTGTTGGGACTTGATCCAGTAGACAATGGGGAAGGTTTACAGCAGGAGAGTGGCATGACCCAGAAGATTACTCTGGCAGCTCTGATCCTATGGTACCAACCGTCATAACCTGACAAAGAATCGTGTGACTTTAAGTGGGAACTAGAAGTGCTAGTTGATGAGCTGGAAAAAAAAAATCAAAGATCCCATTTTCCTACCTGTGTCAAGTCAAATAAATGGAGCCAGATAAACGTGGAAAAAAATCGAGATAGTAGCAAAATTGCCTGCAAGCAGAATGTTTTTCAAAGTCCCTAATGAGGTGTCAGGGAACCTAACGAGATGAAACTCCCTACCCCACACCTAGTTTTTCACACTGTCCTTTTCATCCAGTCATAATTAAGTTGTGAAATTGGAATTATATCCCATCATTAAAGACAGAGGCCCACTTTGCTTGACTCCTGCTTCTAGGAAGACGGCACCTTTACCAAGTTCCCTCTTCCAGGGCTGCCTCTTTCCTGTGTGCATCTCCTGACATGGCTGCGGGTGATGGCACCGTCGTTTTAGATTTTGATTAAGAAGGGCCACGTGGATCTTCTTCATTGATTTTGGTATTGAATTCTGCCATTCTTAGTTAGGAATTATTAGGCAGCTGAAGTTGAAAGGAGAATACCATAGTCCTTGGTGTTGTCGGCTTGTTAGCAGAGGGGAAGGGTGGTCAGAGGAAAGAGGCATCCACGATGGGCCAGACGCCATGGCTTTCTAGATGTGTGGGTTCCCTTTTGGTTCTTCAGGCTGTTTTCCTGAAAAGGAAGCATCATTGCCAGGAACAGATGTGGACACAGGCTCCCAGGAGCCATTGGTACAAGTTCCACTAGTTGGGAAGAAAGTCCAGACCAGGTTTATTCCAAATCCGTGTACTTTTTTCTCTACTGTAATAAACGATGATGATCATGTGTTATACCCACAGGTCCACTAAGAGGAGGCTCCAATTCACTAACCACCTCTCGCTGAGTGTCTTACAGTGCCCCATGTGCTTTGTATAGGCACTTGGAGATATTATTTATTCCTACATAAACCTATTCAAGGCGTTAAAACAGAGTCTAAGCCATTTACCCCAAACCCCAGAGTTAGGAAGAACAGATTCCACCTCATCACATCGCCTCTCAAGTTGGGATCTCCACAGGGCAAAATACCTGATCCCACAGGATGAGGCCAGACTTCAGTATTGGGGCCTGCTGGTGGGATGAGAGAGCTATTTGGGAGACATGACCTTTTTTCTAAATCCCTGACATTCTGGAATGTGAGGGGAAGGCATTCTGGAACGTGGCGAGTGGGAAAAGTGAAGGGAGTGAGACTGTTTTCACATGGGGAGTGGCTTTCAGCCCAGGGTCCCATGACAACATCTACAGTAATCCACTCGCTCACTAGGCAAAGGACTCCTGCCTCTTCCCTGCAGGGAACCTTATTGAACAGATTCATAAAACAACGACTGGAGGCGTTGCTCCCCTTAAGGAAGCTGCCGTGGAAGCTCAGAGTCCCATCTGCAGGCCTCTCTGGCCCCTGCCCTCGCCAGGGAGACTCTGGCCCTATCTTGGCTCCAGCTCCCCTGAGAAGGGACACTTTTCCTTCTGAATGTCATACTAGTAGGCCCTGGGCCTCCAGGTCAGGTCTTATTCTCTCTGCTCTGTCACATCCATCTTGGGATCAAAATGTGAATGTGGGTCCATGGTGCCATGTCTGAAACCTTAGGGGCCAGGCGTGTGTCAGAAATTTAGAATGTTTCAGATCTGAGGATTGCCACGTGCCACGTATTACTTATTATGTAACACCCCCTGCTGGGCTCAGGCAGCACCACCGTAGCCATCCATAACCAGACACGTTAATATTTCTACTATAAAATATATAGTAAATAATGTAGGACAAATAACACCATAAGCAATATTCTGCCAGTTCAGGTCAGTTTGTGCCCCTGAATGAGCTCAGATCACCTGAGACTCTGCTGCCAAAGTCAGTGAAACACAAGCAGAGACACACACTTGTGCACATATATGAAATTTGATCTTCAGAGCATTTTAAACTTTACAATTCAGCTAAGAGCATGTAAATATTTGCTAAGTGCTTACTCCTTTTAAGAATGAATCTAACATGACTTTCCTATGTCCTTATAGGAATATGCCACAGTAAATCTCCATATTATGTACATCCACATGACTGGGATCCTCATTAGAAATAAGATATACTCCATATTTGTATGAATGTCCAAATATACTCTACTGTCATGTATGACTAAAAGGGACAAATTTTTAAAAATTTAAAAAGATTGTACTCATGGATTGAGTGCCTGCTATGTGTCAGGTACCATGATGAACAGTTTATAAACATTTACTAAGATATCATAACCTAAGGTGACTAGAGTGTCCCTATCTGCCCTTCACAATCTAAAGCTGTGCAGTGCACTCTGAAGTCACTGGTCGTGTGCATCTATTTAAATCCGCATTAATTAAATTCAATAAAAATGCAGCTCTTTGGTTAAATCATAAAAATCTTGATAGCCACATGGGACTAATTTTAGCCACGACTGGACTTTCTCACAAACCTTGTGGCCGCCTTATTAACAAAGAGTGCATGAATCAGAGCAGAAAGTTCTGCTGGACAACACTGGTTTACAGTATGAATGGCATGGTGGTTATAAGCACACATTTGGGGCTTTACTGCCCAGCACTACCAGTTCCTTCAAATGTGACTTTTGCCAATTTTCTCTATCTCCTGGCACCTTTGTTTTCTCCTTTGTAAAAAGAGGGTGAAAATAGGCCTACTTTACAAGTGGGTGTGGGAATTTGGTGAGTTAGCACATAGAAAGCACTTAGAACAGTGGCTGGCATGTGGTTGTCTCCTAGTACGTGTTACCTACTGGGACCATTATTGAAGACGAGCAGAGTCAGAGCACAGGAAGATCCACCCTAAGTCCTGGCCCTTGTGCTGAATGTGCAATGGCCTCAGCAGACAGATGTCTCAGTCTCTGCTTGGGGCAGCTGAATGAGTCATGAGTGACTAAAGGAGGGGTCTGGAGTATTGACCTGGAAGCCCAGAGCAAGGACTTGCTGCCCTGATGGCCTGGTGTTTAGGGTCTGACTCAGATCCAGAAGTCCACCATGAACTATGGTTATCCTTTATTGATTCCTCGGATCAAGACTCAATTCATATCTTTTACTTCCACTTTGTTCCATTTTCCTGTTTCTAATCTTAATGTTTTAAAATCAGCCATAACGAGGCTATTGTAAGGCATCGAACCTGCTGTCAGGACTATATATCTGAGATAATATGTTGAAGCTTCATTGATTCTGTGTGACAGCGGTCGAAACAGAAATAAAGTGGAGCTGCTGCTTCCAAGTCACCCAGTGAAGCATTGGCTCATTTGGGAAAGAGGTACCAGCCAGAAGTGCCGGGATTTAGACATGAGCAATGCCTACATGGAAAGCTAGTGTTCTCTGTGGGAGCTCCAGGCACGAAGGCACATGGGCTGCTCCTTTTACTCCTGAACCTCACATGGACACCATGTCGTATCACTTCAGCTCTCTGAACAGTTTCCTCAGTTGCAACATGAGCCAGTTATTTTCTGACTCTCTCTCTCTCACATATTGTTGTAAAGACCCAAAGGAAAGTAAAGCACTCTGTTAATTACAAAGTACTGCACACACACACACACATCACTTATAAGTACCCACAATGCTTCTCTTCTGGCAGGATGGGGATCCTCTGAGATTTGGGAGAGGCAAATAGGATATCCTGGTGTGCATTAGTAACTGGCATTCCTTATTAAATGATAATCATCATTTTTGTGTTAGTGGCAAATTGAGAATGTTGTAATAAATATATTATTCATATAGATTGATGAATGGACTGACCATTTTCAGTGTGCAAATGAGTATGCTGGTATTGACAGTTCTGAGGCTTTCTTGAAAAGAAGGCTTTGAAGTATACTGGCGAAGGCATTGCATTCATGTTGTTCTTGTCTTGCTAATTAATCCATTTTGAATTTTGAAACAATAGGAATAACTGTCCCTCTTAGAAGCTTGTATTTTTCCTTTCATCAAAAAAAAAAAATTCTATCATCCTTGTTTTCTCTTTTGCATTGGCTGCCAGCAAGCTCAGAGCTTGCTTTAATGCTTATTTGCAGTTGTTACCTTATTCTTTACTTAAGCATTAAAGAATTATGTTACAGAATGAAAGAACAGGAAGAAAGACTAGAAACTGAGGTTTTTCATTTTATAGACAAAGAAATTGAAATTCTAGAGAGAACTTGGGGACTGAGGGCCAGTCAGTGGCAGAACCAGAACCAGAATTGATCTCTCTGGTTCACAGTCTATTCATCAGGCAAGTTTTAATTAAAAAATCTGTGGTGGACATTGAGTCAGATCAGAGGAGTTAAGTGAGTCCCATGGAATTATTGAAAGTGCTTGATGAAACCATCTCACTAGAGGTGTGGCCTTGCTAATGGAACCTGAAATACTCAAGGCCCTTGGTTACTTCATCAGTTAGGAACATGTATAGCAACAAATCATCACTCTCAATATATAGTGGCTTAAAAACATAGAGTTTTATTTTCCTTATCTAAAAAAAAGTCAAGAAATATTCTTAATGTTGATTAAATTATTCAAAAATGCCTCCAGGGACTTAGGCTCTCTCTCTTCCCACCTCTTGTATACAAGATGGATGTCTCATTGCCAGGCATTGTATCACCTTCCAGGAAGGATAAAGGAGGAAGAGCCAAAATCTTCCTAGAATCTTTTCAGTAGACTTCCACTTCTATTTAATTGTTTAGAACTGTGTCATCTGACCACAAAACTTTAAAGAAGTTTGGGAAACTGACTACATACATTTCGAGCCTTTGTCATTAGAGTGATATTAAAATTTTTTAACAACCAGTGGACCATGGATTTAGACTAATCACAATGTATGCCTACCATGACCAACTTACACAGTTGTGGCAATGCTTATTGACTGAAGATCAGCCTTGTCTATCATAGGGGTGACCAGGGTATTAAAAATGGGTATCGACAGAATCTCAGTGGTGTCTGTTGCTATACAATGTTCTACATAAGTGTCAATAAAGATTCATTAGTAAATATTTAAAGTTTTGTGACTTTAGAGTCTCTGTTGCAATTGCTCAGTGCTGTCCTTGGTACATGCAAGCAGCCATAGACAGTACATACACGAATGGGCATAGCTGTATCCCAGTAAAACTTTAATCACAGAAACCGGCCAGATTTGGCCTGTAGGCTATTGTGTGATGACCCTGCTCTGCATCCCTCTCCACACGAGGGAAGTCTTGACAACCAGAATACCAGAGGTGGCTATCTCTAGCAATCACTTTCCAGGTGTCACCGAAGGGGTATTGCTAACATTTTCCCATTTTGGACTAGAAAATTCTCTTTCCCACCCTCTAGGGAGGAATGGATAGGCAGCCACTTCCTCCTCCTTCAGAATGAGCTTCCTGTCTCTGCCACATACTGCTGTGAATAATGACACAGACGTTAATCTTAACAGAGTGATCTTATGTCTTACGCTTTGGGGGGCACTTCCTGTCTTATCTGCCCTGATTCAGTGAAATCATGATTATACAAAAACTCCTACTCCAAACAGCCTTCCCCTCTGCAGACGCTGCTGCACTTCAAGGACCTTCTGTACTTCCCAAGGACTGAGCCCGTCTCCTGGCATCCATTCTGCCCCCACTCCAGCTCCTCTTATCTTTCCTGCCGCAGCACAGTCTGCTAAGGGAGTGTATTAATTACCACAACAGGGTCATTGAAGTGAGCTCTTGGTTCCTGAGAACCCCCAGGGACTCTAGTACAGAGACACATACCCACACTCATACACACTCATTAGACAGAAGTTTTTGCCATTTGTGCCTCAGCCTTTGACAACAGGCACTTTAAGATGGCAGAGTGGATGATGTCGATGAAAAGCCGGAGCTTGTCAGAATCAGATGTTTGCTAAAGACAAATTATGCAGGTCTGATGTCAGTCATATGGAAGAGTTTGGAAGGCACACCATTCACCTGGGAATTACCAGCCACCAACTTGCCCAAACCAGAATCCTCGGCATCATCCTGAACACATACCTCCTGACCAAAGAACAGCCCAGACTTTTTGACATCTACCATCCTCACCTCCTTGGGTGGGAAGCATTCTTCCCTCTCTTGGTCTGGCCATCTAGTCACTCAGGAAGCACTTCCTGACCTCCTGTGCCTGTTGCAGGCATGCTCATCTGTGCCATGATGGCGATGGCACATCTTGCAAAACTAACCACCGGAACAACTGCGTGTTTGTCTGCTTCTTCCTCTGGGCTGCAGGGTCTATAAGGACAAGGAACACCATTTCTTCCCTATCAGCTATGACCAGTATGAAAACTGGCACTCACCCAAAATTCAGTCAATACCTTATCTATTCCCATGGTCACAGGAAGAGCTGTGTCTCAGAGCAGTGGCTCTGCCTTCCTTTTATTTATTTATTTATTTATTTTGTAGGTACCAGGGATTGAACTCAGGGGCACTCAACCACTGAGCCATATCCCCAGCTCTATTTTGTATTTTATTCAGAGACAGAGTCTCACTGAGTTGCTTAGCACCTCACCGTTGCTGAGGCTGGCTTTGAACTCAGGATCCTCCTGCCTCAGCCTCTGGAGCTGCTGGGATTACAGGCATGCACCACCATGTCTGGCTTGTTTTTAAACACTTTAGGTAAGAATGTTCCCACAACCTCCCATAGGCTTCCACTTTCTGTATGGCGTATCAGATTTAGATCACACTACCACATGGAAGGATTCAGGTGAACTTTGAGAGCATGTTCATGGTGCTTCATATATATGAGTGGTTGGAACATTTTTAGGAAAAAACATTCATTCAAAAAGTAGTTATTGTGGACTGAGCAATGAATTAGGAACTTGGATTCCATGAACAATAACATGGAAATGAAATATTCATCCATGTACTGTATCTGCCAGGCATTTTTGTTAAGAACATACTAAAGTTTTCATTTAATTTCATTATGCACTTGTGAGGGGCCTACTATAATCCTCATTTTAAAGAAGAAAAAATAGTCTCAGAAGTCTTTGAGATCACTCAGTTAGAACTTGGAAGCTTATAACAATTAATCTTCTGCCCAAAGAGTTTAGAGTCTAATTGGGGAAATAGTCATGCATTTACTCATGCATTCATTCAAAAAGTGTTCATTGAGTGTCTACCGTGTGTCCCTCATTATTCTAGATTTGGGGTTAAAGCTATGAACTAGGTATACTAGGTTCTTGGCCTTAAGGAACTTTAATTCTTGGGGAGGAGGTAGGCAATAAGAAGCCAACATATGCATGAGGAAGACTTTCCAGTGGGGTTCCAGTAAAGGGTGATGGGACTGAAAAGCTATTCCTGGATGGTCGGAGAGGTCTTCCTAAGGAGCTGATGCTTGAACTGAGACTTGCAAGAGCTGGCAAAGTGAGGTTGTGAGGTCTGAGCAGAGGAAACGGTGGATGCCAATGCTCTGTGGCCATGAGACAGGGAGCAGGTATAGTGACCTGAGAGGGTCAGAGGGGGAAAATGGGTTTGGGTTTGTGTAGGGCCTTGCAAACCATGATAAGGACTTTGGATTTAGTCCAAGTGAAGTAGGATATTACTGTAGCATCTTAAGCCAGCAAGAATCTAGTTTAACTTCCTAAATACTTTGGGCTGCTTTGTGCAGACAGGATTATAGTAAGCTCAAGAGAGGAATTAGAGAGAGTAGTTAGGAGGCTTGGAAGTAAGGAGAGAGGGAGAGAGAGAGAAGGAGAATAAATACATGATGAAGATGGTGGCTTGGATTAGTGCGGCCACAGTGGAAATGGAAATGGGGGGAAGTGGATAGATCGAGGATGGAACAAGAGAAACAGAACTCAGTGAGCTGAGAGCACCAGGCCCAGCAGAATGTGAACAGGACTCACTGTAGCACAAAGAAAAGCACAGAAAGACATTTAATCCTCTTCTTATCTAGGATTTTCCAAATTGTGTTCCAAGCGAACACCATGTGCTGTGGGATGTTAAATGTAGTTTTCTTGGGGTGGACAAAAAGATAAAAACCCTTTCATGATTAAAAAAAGAAGAAGAGAAGAAGAAGAAGAAAAAGAAGAAAGAAATCTGGACAATCCTGCATCCTGTGTTGCAGGGTGATCGTGAGTCCAAGTCTTCAGGAAATTCATTAGTAATGACACCAATATAATTGCAAGTGTTCTTCTTAAGTTTACTTGACCCTAGAAAGTCTTTTTCACAGAATTTCTCATCGTGCACCTGCATTCCACGGAGTCATTTTAGTGGAACAGGAAGATGGACAATAGTATTTTTATTTTATTCATACCAAGATGTGGCTTAGACAGTGACTTGCCCAAGATCACACAGCTGAATTGAAGCAGAACTTGGCAGAAATCCTAGCTTCTCTTCCTTAACACACTGACTTCTTCTACCCCAGGGTACCATCTGAATTTTCTAAGAAGAATTGCGCTATTGTGTTCACATGGTCTTGACTACAAATCACATGTACCCCTGCTTGCTGCAGGAACAAAGTGCTCTGCCCCACGCACTGCCCTCCCGGAAGGGCCCTAACTCAGAAACGGTGATGCACCGTTCCCTAGCCACGATGTCAGGCTTATAAATTTTTACCCTAATGAACAGCAGAGAGTTGTAAAACTGCACACAGTGAGAACTGCAACAGTCTTGGTGGGCTGAGGGGGTCGAGGTACTATTGAAATATGTTTGCAAACTCAACTCCCCAGCAACATCCTAAATAATAATGGGCTATAATCAGATGATAATTAACACTGAATCTAGACTCAGCAAAAATAGACGAGAAAGATTTCTTTTTCTTAAGGTAGCAGGGATGCAACTTGAACTCGGGGGACCTGTTCATTGCTGCGAGGGGTAAAGACTGCATTTGCATTTTCTGACTGTCAGGCATAGAAAGTGTGTTTCAGAATCAGATTTTAATCCAGATTTTTGCCATCTTCTAGCCGGGCAACTATATGTGAGTTACTTAACTTTTCTGACCTCAATTTCAAGCCTGTGAGAAGGAGCTAGTATATCCTTGCAATGCAAAGAATAAATTGCATAGTGTCTGCAAGGCCCCTGGTATGGTTGCTCAAGCCAAATACTAGGTAGATGAAACCTACTGGGATTGTGCGTGTAGTTCCTTCCTCTTCTAAATGTTAGATCATTCAGATAGCATTTCTTGCAGATGGTCTTAGTGTTCAGTTATATGTGCATTTAAGTTGATGACATTATCTTTAATTGCAGATGACAGAATCCTACTTTGAACTGACTTGGTTTAAAGATCAAGTGTTGTGTTTTGTTTATTTGATGTTAAAAATATGAGATGACCTTATGTGCTAGTGACAAGGGATACTACGTGTAGTTCAGCTTCAGAGTCAACTGGAGTCTAGTACTCAAATAAAGTCACAGTTCTCTCTTAACTGTGTCATCATTCTCTATAACCAGCTTCCTGAGGGTGGAGGGGGATGGCTACCAACAAACCTCCAGGACTCAAAAATTTAAAAACTTCAGGGAAGTGACCCTGCTTGGCCTAAAATGGGTCCCTCCAGCACCAGCACCAATGGACTGTGGCCAGGATGCAGAAGCCTTTGAGAACCTATCAGCATCTATTCATACCAGAGTGGGAGAGAAGAATGACTTGGGAGGCTTCAGACATGGGGATATTGAGCAGACCAGAAAAATATGTTTCCAGTACCTCCCCTTTGAAACCAAGTCCCTGATGTGAGATCTTGGGGACAGCGCTCTTTGACTCCTTCTGTTCCCATTGCACCTTCCTCTTCCCACCACTTTGCCTTTGAGGGGCTCCCCTCCCCACTTTTTTGCATGTGCTTGGGCTGGGAGGATAGGTCACCCTTCCTTGAATGTGCTCTGCCTTCACCCTTGTGTTCTTGGCCCAAGTGAGAACAGTTCTAGCTTTCTCCTGGGAATTTGGCTTTGAGAGTCAGAACCACTCTGTTGACTGTTCTCCCTACCAAGATCCCTAAGCTTTGTGGCTCTTGTCCTACCTAAAGTCTGATTGTTCAAGTGCTTGATCTTTCTAGAACTACCCTGAATGATTTTGAGAATCTTGCTACTTGTTTATGTGGGTTAGAGTTGATTTCTGTTGCTTGAGACCAAAAATCCTTAACAGATGCAGGCAGAGGACATATACGAATCACGTAAGCATCCTCTGTGCCTCACACTGAGTCTACCTGGTACCCAAATGCTCAAAGCGCATGAGATACACTTGTTGACTATATACAGTCCCTTATTCTAAATCTTCTGTCCCCTTCTTTAAAGAGAATTCTAGATCAAGCCCAATATGTGAAACAGTTAAAAGACAGACTGAGGTTCTTGGGTGAGGAAAGCCAAAACCCAGAGGTTCAGTCTCCATCTTGTTCCTCAGGGATGTTTAAGGAACCCCAGTTATCTCTGGAATACAGTTTTAAAACCATGAACTTGAAGGTATCTCAGGTCCCTTGCAGAGCTGAGACTCTACGTGTCCACATGTCAGGGTTGCCCTTGAATCCTGGGTGTGTCACCCTCCTCTGTCCTCTGTCTGAAGCCTGGTTTATCTGGGGACTGAAAAGATATCTTCCTGTAAAACAGTATCTTTTCTTAAGAGTACCTTCAGTCTCAGTCTCAGCTAAATGGTTTATGTGTACTTGTCACTGGGGTATTTCGTATTATTTGGGGCATTTGTATGTCATTAAGCATAAGGCAGACCAGGTTAATTGAAATTGTTATTTTTGGAATTGAAATTTTTTTTCTGTTAATTGAAGCTGTTCCCAGAATAAAAATGTCACATGCTTTGTAGTTCACCGCCGTGGTTCTGAAAATTTATTTCACATTAAGATCATTGGATCTCAAATAACAGATTCCTGGCACTGCCGCCAAAAACTGCAGGTTTAGAATGGCCCCAGTGAGTCCTAGGAATCTGCATTTGTAAAGTAGGAAGATAACCAGGCCAACATCATTGAGTTTCTTTCATTCTTACATGTCATAGGGTATGTAAAGTTTTTAGTCCAGCTTTATCTAAAACTGGATAAATAAACATTGTCACTGCTGTTAACTTTGTTCATGACATGGTGTTCAACAGGCCATTTTGTGCTGTTTCAAACAGGCACTGAAAGTACCCACCAACCCTAAGGGTGGTATCTGGCAATTCTTACTCTTCCCACATCTACTGCATTAGTTCAAGTTCACCCTCATCTCACACCTGTGACATAATCACAGTTGTCTACAAGGGGTCTTTCTAACTTTTGTCTCTCCTGTTTGGACTCATTCTGAAGAGTGCTCAGAGTTATTTTATTAAAATTCAAATCTGATGGTGTTACCTTCTTACCTCCCTCCACGGTTCTCAGAATAAAGTCTCAGCTTCTCACATGTGCTCTGCAAGTGAGTTCCTGTCTAGTAGCCGATTTCTCCCTATTTTATATCTTGCTGTCTCACTTATTCAATCACAATGAACAACTGTGGGTCCCCCACAGTCTCCTATTCACTTTCCTCTCCAGCTTTGGTCATTTGATGCCCTCTGCTTAAAACATGCTCACTCTCCTTTGGTCTAGACTAAGGCATTTCAGCTTTCTTCATGGCTGATCTGAGAAACTCTCCCTGGATCCATGAATGTTAGTGTGGATTCCTCTTTTTGTGCTCTTACTGCATCCTGCATCTTTATTGTCATAGCACTTATCTCATTATATTGAAGCTACCTTGGTCCTTTCCTAGGACCACCACTAGGTATTGAACTCCAAGAGACAAGGGACTATGTCTTTAACACCTCTTAATTTTCAAGGCCCAGCACAATGTCTAGCACAGACACAGAACCCTAGGGGTTCATATACTCAATAAATACTTGGAAGAAAGGAGAGTCTTATGGAGGATATAGACACCAGAATATTACTCTAGAGAGAAAAGAACTTATAAGCATTAGATGGAGTCATGGTCTCAGCAAGATGACTTGGTCTTTCTCCTGGAAGACAACTGTGGCCTAGGAGGAGGAGCACTTGATTTAAAACATAAATTCACAATTTCCATGTTGTCCCATCACAGAAAGCTCCCTGGTATTGACAAGTCACTTCATTTTTCTGAGACGTTATTGTCCTTATCTTTAAAATGGAGATACTAATATTCCACAAAGTTATTTTGAGGATCAAATAAGAAAATATTTATTTAAAAGTGCTTTGCAAGCTGGGCTCAGTGGCACACTTCTGTAATCCCAGTGACTCAGGAGGCTGAGGAAGGAGGATTGTGTTCGATGCTAGTCTTGGCAACTTAGTGAGGCCCTATCTCAAAATAAAAAGGACTGGGGATGCAGCTTAGTGGTAAAGTTGCCCCAAGGTCAATTCACAGTACTAAAGACACACACACACACACACACACATACACACACACACACTCACTCATGCATGCACACACATGAGAAAAAAAAGTGCTTTCCAGATTGCAAAGCCATGGCCTTTGCTGGATTAGGATCTCTTTAAGGGCAGTGCATTGCATGTCTCCCCAAGGTCAGACCAATTATGAAAGCTAAAGAAAGTTTTGTGGATTAATGGAATACAGGAGTGAATGAATAGATAATAGGAAAACTGAAATAGTGAAGGGGCAGGAACCTCTGGAGCATTAGGTGACCTAGACAGAAATGACAAGGCTCACAGTAGCCTTGGATGATTTGCACATTTATACACATTACTCTTCTTCCCCCATAGTGAATTTCTTGAAGTGGGGACCGTTTCTTTCTTCCTCCATCACTCCTAATATCTTATATTTCTTTAGTATTTAAAAAAAAAAAAAAACTTAGAAAGTTGAAGTGAATTTAAGCAACATCTCACAATTTTCCAAAGGGCTGCAGTATGCACCACCATCCCCATTTTATAGAAGAGGAAACTGAGACCCAGAGATGTTTCAGTGAACCGTTCAAATTTGCATTGACTGGTAAGAGGTCATTCCAGGACTAGACCATAAGTCTTCTCAGTCTTAGTTCAGTTCTTTTTGCCACCAAAGTCTCTGCCTGCTGGCCTCTCCTGTCAGCAGTGTTTCCAGTATGAAATGATGCATGCATGCACCTACAGCACATTGTGTACCAGGAAACAGTGGTGGCCCCTGTGTTAATGAGCAGTAAAGAATTCCTGCAAAGATTCTTCTGTGGGTGTCAATGAATGTTCACAGATTCGGTCTTGTTTCAGACTGAAAAGACCTGATATTAGAATGCATTTGGTTATTCTTCAGCCCAGAGGGCATGTAGAAATAACCATTGCTAACTACCCAAAGTAGAAATGTTCCTTGACCTTAAGATGGCCTTCTTCAGTGGTCATCTTTTTCCGGGCTCCATCTCACATAGGAGTGCCAAAGCACAAAATTTATGCAGTCCTCAGAGTTTTTGTGGTCACAAATCATAAGACTTTATCAAACAGAAAGGGAAGTTTGCCTTGGAGGGTGAGAACATACTTTTCAGACACAGCGATGGGAATACAAACAGGCCAATTCAATTTCTTTTGGGGTCATGGTTTGTAGCTTTATTGAATGTACGACATTCCCTTTTGAAAGTCCATGGGATGTTTTCACTTCAGAGAATAATTTCCACATCCCATTCGACACCAAGAAATGGGTAATTATTATATCACTTGGTGGTTATTTATCACAGTTTGAATGGAAATAAATTGCTTCCAAGTGAAATCACGTTACATGGTTACCTGTCTGCCCTATTAATCTTTCGTTTAATTTTCTTTATTTTAATGTGCATACAAATGTTGGGACCTGTCTCATCTGTCTCCCTCATAATTCTCTCCAGTGGATTTAAATATGTTAAAAAAAAAAAAACTAAATGAGTTAAAGGAAGACTGAGAAGTTGGGAAATGGGGGTTTAGCTGAGAATGGCAATTTATTTTAAACTGGCTCTCTCCCTTCCTTTGGAAAAGAAGCATATAAGAAATAAAATAAAAATGGGGAAAACACATAGATATTCTTGCAACAGACCAGCTAGTGATGGTACCAGTTGTGGTTACTATATTTTGTGGGTCCAGCATTACCCACAGTGGAATTGACAATTTTTCCCAGTGATTTCATTTCAACTAATAAAACACAAAATAGTGCTGCTTTCCTCTCACTCTAAAGCATGATGTCAGTCTTCCTGAGTGTTTTAGTCAGCTTTTTTTTTTTTTTTCTGTTGTGACCTAAAGACCTGACAAGAACCATTTTAGAGGAGGAAAAATTTATTTGGCACTCACTATTTTAGAGGTCTCAGTCCATGGTTGGCCAACTACAAAGCTCTGGGCCCAAGAAGAGGCAGAACATCATGAAGAAGGGCATGGAGGAGGAAAGCAGCTCAGGACATGGTAATCAGGAAGCGCAGAGAGCTTTGATCACCAGGGACAAAATATATACTCCCAAAGCATGCCCCCAGTGACCTACCTCCTCTAGCCATACCCTACCTACCAAAGTTACCACTCGGCTAATCTTATTAACCCACTGGTTAGGTTATAACCTCACCCTTGAATGTTCTTAGATTGCCTTACACATAAGCTTTTGGGGGACACCTCCTATCTAAATCATAATACCAAGCCTCCACATTTCTGCCCTAGTCCTCTAAACTCTGAAAATCTAAGTAAAAGAAGCTTGCCCATAACTTTCGTACGTTCATGTATGAATACATGACTAGTGAAATTCCATATCATGTACAACCACAGGAATGGGAAGTTATGCTCCATGTATATATAATATGTCAAAATACACCCTACTGTCACATATATCCAAAAAGAACAAATTTTAAAAAATAAGGAGAGGACTTATCCAGTTCAATTTGATAAATATGTCCTGAGGGTGCTACACACTAGGTGCTAGGGTTTGGGAGATTCTTTTTTTCTGGAGTTCATAGCTTTATAGGGAAGCTGTCTCTTGCCTCACCATCTCTGTGCCTAGCACAGCACTGCATGTTCCTAATAAGATAAGGACAGATTTCTTGGAAGCCACTGAAGAATGCTTCTTACAGGGAGGTCTGCTTTATTGGGACTGTTTCTAGGACAAGACTTCTTAGGACTAAAACTGATTCTCCAAAGGGTCTGAAGGTGAGAACTGTCCATCTGTCCATTGAGGGATGTGGGAAAGGACTCAGTCATTATAGCATGCAAGAGGGAGGTAAGTGAGGGGTGAAGAAGCCAAGCATGATCTCCAGTCAAGAAAATGACTGTCACTCTATTTGACAATGAGCAGAGCCAGCCACTGGGTGAAGGGACAAAAGTAACACCAATGGAGACAAGTAAGGGCAGTGGTTGGGAGCAGAGGCAGGAAGGCAAACAAGGTCCTAGCCACAGAAAGAAGTTTAAGTGGACACCAAAATTCAGTGACCAAGACAAGTAATATTTTCATACAAGAATTTTTTTTCTTCTTTTTTTTTCCTGCTTCAAGCTTCATTAAAGCATAATTGTCAAAAAAATTGCTTACATTTAAGGTATACAGTATATGATTTGATATATACATCCATGTGGAAGGATGAGTTAACACAGTGGAGTTAACACATCTACCACCTCACAGAATTATCATTTGTGTGTGTGTGAGTACTTGTGTGGTGAGAACACTTAAGACCTACTCTCTTAGCTATTTTTAAGTGTACTGTACAGTATTATTAATGATAGTCCCATGCTCTACCTTAGAGTCCTAGATCTTACAACTGAAAGTTTGTACTTTTCGTCCCAAATCATTGCTTTTCACTCCAACCCCATCTCCCAGCAACCACTAATCTAATCTCTGTTTCTATGAATTTGACTTAAATTTCAAATGTAAATGGGATCATGCAAAATCTTTCTCTATCTAGTTTATTTTTCTTAATATATTGTCCTCCAGGTTCAGATATATTACTGCAAATGGCAAGTTTTCCTTCTTTTTTAAGGCTCAACAATATTCACATAGATGAATACATGTATGCCATTTGCATATTTAACATTTTATCTTTATCTATTCATCTGCAAACAGACACTTAGGTTTACAAGAATTTTAAAAATCAAAATAAATGCCAGAGTTCCAGGATGGACACAGTGCCACACACTGAAATGAGGACAAATCAGTCCCAGTGCTGTGTGCAGGCATATTGGGGCCAGAGGCAGAAGAAACAGTCAGGCCATTGGTCCTGTGTTCATCTAAGAGTTTAAACATGCACTTGGATGATTTTTGTGAGTCAGCTTTCACTGAACACAGGCACACCCCCCATTTGCAAGTCAGCTATGAGTCCCTTTCTGTTCCGGGACAAAGGTGAGCAGTTGCAAGGCAGTTTGGACACTTGGGCCCTTTAGAATAGGTTTCCCACTGCTTGGACTAAACAATCACTAGGGCCCCATCTGGTTCTATTATTTGTAAACTGTGTTTTTAGTTGACTTAGCTACTTTTGATGCAGGATGGACACTAGCCTTGGAGGGTATTTCATTTTATGCTCTGTAAGTCTTTCATTTGGTATTACATTAGACAGGCTTTAACAGAGGGCCGATCATGTGTCAGGTATACATGAGGTCCTGGTGACAGCTTGCTTCATACATCACTGTCTTGCCTCTCTCCTACTTGTCTCTGATCTGCTCCAAGGCCATGGAGGCACTCAACCAGTGATTCCTGAATTGGCCAGGACTGGGTTGCCAGTGATTCTTGCCAAAGTCATTGTGGTCCCTCTAGAAATCATCTAGAACAGTGTGGGGGGGGCGGTTTTGGTGTTTATGGTGACTTCAAGTCACTACTGTCACATAGCGGGAAGGTCAGGATGCTGAACACCCTGTGATACACAGTACAGTTCTGCCCAGTGAAGAATGGATGTTCTGCAAGTAGTGGTGGAGCTTCTTGGAAAACCACTGAGATCTGTTTCTTTAGAAAACCTCTCTTCTTTGCCCTCATCTATTGCCAGTTTCTGCATTTTCCCAGAGATTACAGTAGAATTCTATTCTTTGCATAATGTTGTACCACTTTAATGAAAATGCTGGCTTTGGGAAATATGAAAATTACTGATTGAGAGGATTTGAATGATGCTTACCAGGCTTTTCAGTGAATATTTTTATTGAGTTGTGTGTATTCTAATTCATTAAATTCATTAAAGGAAAAAATCTATGGGAATATGAGCAGCTTTTTATTTCCTATCCTTATTCACATAATGTAGATTTTCTCATTCTAGTTTTTAAAAAAAAAAAGGAAAGAAAAAATATTTTGCTCAACTTGACATCTTTCATTTTTCTGGAAAAGTCCTCTCATTTAAGTTTTTGCTGTAAGAATAGAATTTGACCATCCCAGATTAGGAAATGTGGAGCCAGGAAAAGCCATCTCATCAGGGCTAGTTCTAAGACCTGGGAAGGCAGCAGGTTGGCTCCTGGAGTCTCTATCCTGACAGACAGTGTCATTGTGAAGCCAAGTGCCACCTGGGGTCCAGCTCCATCACCTTGTCTTCTTTTCTCTTTATTTTCTTGTTTTTCTCTTCTCTCCATCAAACTACCCTTCCTTAGTACCCTTACACAGAACATGAGTGCAGACTCTGAACCGATTGAGGGATGCAGGGCTGAATTTTGGTCAAAAGTGAGGACCGTGGAGCCTGACACCTAAGTTTGATTACAGGCTGCACACCTGACTGCCTGTGTAGCCTTGGAGAATTGACTTAACCTTTCTGTGCCTCAATATTCTGATCTCTACATTGAGGATTAAATAAGTTGATATATGAAAGCATTCAGAAGAGGATCTGTCAAACTCAAGTATGGAGCATCCATGGAGAAGGGCCTGGCAGGCATGAGGGGGATGATGGAATGAACCCTGGGGTCAGATGGTGCAGGGGACTTCACATCTTGCTGCAGACTTCACAGGACATGGAGGAACCGACACTCAGCCTCTGTGGTTTGGAGGGTGAGAGTTGATGGAGATCTGTCCTTTGTGCCTCCAACTCCCCTTTCATGTGTACTTGGATTTACTTTTGTATTTAGGATCTGTTGGGAGGAAAGTGTGGGAATGTTTCTATAGTTGAAAAACAAAAAACACAAAGCAAACATGAATTCATTGACTTACCTGTGTTTGCTGTATTTATCAGGAAAGTTAAGTTGCACAGAGGAGAATTGACTTGCCTTAGTCAGATGTCAAATTAGTGGTAGGTTGGGGTTAGGGATCGATCACTAAATAAATATTTGTGAATACCTAATATGGGCTGGGTGTTGTCCTGGGCCATAAGTTCAACACCTTGTTTACAATGGTCTGTTCAGTGGAGCAGGCCCCCTTATCCACTCTTCAGCTAGCCCCACTCTAATGGTCCCAGAGACCCCTGTGCGCTCTCACCCTCTCCTCTGAACTGCTCACCTCATCTCCTCTGGGTGCCTCTCCCCATGTGACTGATGGTGACTTCCACCTGGCCCCAGTGAATGGCTTTTCTGTTGGCAGAGTCACACAGGACCGGCCCTCACTGCTACCTCCCTGCTCTTACCTCTCATTCCCCTCCTCACCCTCAGCTTTTTCTTTCCCTCTGATGCCACTTTTTTGGATACCTTGAGCAAAGACCTAACCCCACCCTCATGGAGCCTATGACCTTTGACCTCAAGGCTAGGATCCACACCCAATGCACTCATTTACTCAACAAACTTTTGTTGTGTACCTACTTTGTGCCAGATGTTCTAGATATGGGGCTCACAGCAGTGACCCAGATGTTGGAACCCATATCCTACTGGATGGCGACATTCAGTAATCATAATAAATTGGTCAAATGCCATAAAACACAAAGTTATAAAAGCTACAGAGATGGAAAACCATTTGGTGGGTTCTCAAAAAGTTAAACATGGGATTATTGTACAATCCACTGATCCCAGTTCTGGGAATTTTTCAAAAAGAGTTGAAAACAGGGGTTCAACAGATACTGTACACACATTCATAGCACCATTATTAATAGCTAAAAGACCAATGTCCATTGGCAGATGAACGTGTGAACAAAATGCAGTATATTCATGCAATGAACTCATAATCAACTCTAAAAGGGAACGACATTCCCATATGTCACTGCATGGATGAACCCTGATGCAAGCCCAACTCAAAAGGACAAGTGTTATGTGACTCTACTTACACAAGTATTTAGGGAAGGCAAATCTATAGACACAGAAAGCAGAAGTTATTAGAGTCCATAGAGAAATATTGGGGTGTTATTTTTTAATTATTTTTTTTAATTTTTACAGACTGCATTTTGATTCATTGTACACAAATGGGGTACATATTTTCATTTCTATGGTTGTGCATGATGGAGATTCATACCATTAAGAGAACCCAATCAATAAATGGACCAAGAAACTGGACAGACACTTTACAGAAGATATACAGGCAATTTAATAAATATATGAAAAAGTGTTCAGCATCTCTAGTAATTAGAGAAATGCAAATTAAAACAACTCTCAGGCTTCATTTTACTCCAATTAGAATGGCTATTATCAAGAACACAAACACTAATAGATGTTGGCGTGGATGTGGGAAAAAGGGCACAGTCAAACATTGCTGGTGGAGTTGCAAATTGGTGCAGCCACTCTGGAAAGTAGTGTGGAGAATCCTCAGAAATCTTGGAACAGACCCACCTTTTGACCCAGTTATCCCACTCCTCGGTTTATACCCAAAGAACTTAAAATTAGCATACTACACTAACAATGTTATTTTTTAAATGAGCTCAAAGTTTGTATTTTGAATGATGGAAAGTTCTGGAATGGAGGGTGATGGCAGCACAGCATTGGGAATGTGCTTAATCCTGCTGAATCATGTACTTAGAAATAGTTTAAGAGCTTAAATTTTATGTTGTGTTTATTTTACCACGATAAAAATATTTTGAAATGCTACAGAAATAATAAGACTGGGGAGGGAGATCATGTCAGACTGTTGGTAAAGAGGTTTTAAATGGAAAGAATTGCGGGAAGATGGCAGTTGAGCACTTGGAGGAAACAAGTCAGGTGGCTCTCTGGGGTGTGTGTTGGTAGGGAAGGTGACCCAAAGAAAGTGACCCATATATGCAGGTGTGGTACAGTGAGATTGCTCAGCATAGTTTTTAAAACAGTCCCTTGGACCAAGTGATCCTAGATGTTGGTCCCAGTTCCACACTTATTTTCTGTGTAACCTTGCACAGCAATTTTAACCTCTCTGTGCTTCAGGTTCCTTGTTTGCAGTGATACTAATATCTACCTCAGTTAGTATAATGAAGAGTCAGAGAAATAATGCTCAATAGATCCTTCAGCACAGTGGTTTGATGCTGGGCTGATCTTTAGCCAGTGGTGTGAACCCCACTGTCCCTGGGTGTATGGTCATCTTCCTCTCTGTTGTATTTGTTGGTGCTGTGCCATATAGGTGGTTAAGTATTTTGCTCCCACCTGTCTGGCATATGGTAAAGGCTGAATAAGTAGTTCATAATAACTGTTTCCTGCCATCTTGATTTTGATTCAGACAACATTAAAACACATGAGAGCATTTCACATAGTATGGGGTACATAGGTGGTAATCAATAAATGTTGGTTTTCTCCATTTAGCCCATTAGCCACTCTTTTGATCATCAGAAATAAATAAGGTGCTGTCCCTGCTGCTAAGATGCTCATTACCTTATAGCCGGGCTGTCCAGGACACCCAGTGAGAGAGGGGATGTGGCCAGAAATGCACAGAAAGCCTGTCCAGGATGGGGGACCCCAGCTGCACCTCCCAGGAAGAAGTGGTTAGGGAAGGAAACAGGTACAGCTGCTATGGTCAGAAGAAGAGCTCAGGCTTGGTGAGCATTGCTCAGCTTGGCTGTTTGCAGCACATCCTGAAAGACCTGTTCCTGGGGGTGTGGCAGGAGCTGTGCAGGATCCATCCAGTTGTCCCTTTGTAGCCCCCTCCATCCTCCTCCAGCTGCTGGGCCTGGGACGCACCATTTGCACCAGCCTTCTGGGTGAGGTTACTGGGGCTGCGGCAGCAAAGCACCACAGCCTGGGGATTGATTTATTTTCTCATGATTCTGGAAGCTGAAGGTGGATCAAGGTGTTGCAGGGTTGATTTCTTCGGAGTCTCCCTGTCTTTGACTTTGTAAGCTGCCATCTTCTCCAGATCTTCACATCCTCTTCCTTATCTATGTGTCTGTGTACAAATTTCCTCTTTAGAACGCTGTTTGTTTTGGGGTAGGATTCATCTTCAGAACCTCATTTTGCTTTAATGACCTGTTGACAGTGTCTCCATGTATGGACTCAGAAAATTCTGAGATGCTGGAGGTTAGGACTTTGGCATAAGATCTCTGAGGGAACGCAGTTAATCCCTTAACACCCCTCCGACATCTGGTTGAATTTGACCAAAAGCAGCATCAGTGGGAGGTTGGCAGCTGATCGTGATTTGGGATATTGATTCCCCTAAATGCTGCCTTCTGGTACCTCTGAGGAGTAACTATCACAGCTATTGACTGCTGGCCCTCTACACCCACCTCTGGCCCTCTTCAGGGTCCCACCCATACCCACTCTATTTCTTTGCTTTTGCAAAACTAAGGTGATAATGGAACCCTAAATTACTACCCTTGGTGATTTCCTCTCATCCACTCGCCACCTTTACAAACAGGACTTTTACTATTTTATTACCCAATTTGGGTTTGCTATCTGACTGCTGGGGAGGGTGGTAGGTACAGGGAAAAGTGGTTACATTGCCCAGCTAGTGGTGAACTTTGTGAGCAAAGGACATGCCTCTGTGTCCTCTCTAGGACTTTGTTTTCTTGGGGCATTTTAGAGCTTTCTCTACTGATTGTTTTGTCCATTTCCATTGGAGGCGGCGTGAAGGAATGGAAGGAGCAGATGGGTGAGCAGTGAGGACCTGGCCTGCAGGCCAACTTCTTCATGTACCATTGCCTGCCCCTGGGAAGCTGCTTCCATCTCTCTGATCCTTTCATTTCCATAATTTTGTAAAATGAAAATAGAAACTTCAAGCATTTTGGTATGAGGGATTGATTAAATTACTTTAAATGAAAGAAGCAATGTTCAATAAATGTTTCATTTTCTTTCCTAAATAGCAAAGAATCCCCATTGTATTCTATTTCCTAACAGGAAGCATCAAGGAAAGGGACCAGAGTCAGGCATTAGGGACCTGGATCGGTGTCACATGGGGGCCCCCTGGATGAGTGGCTTTCATGTGATTTCTCCGTCCCTCACCCTATTTCCCAATCTGTGAAACAGAGACAGTGACAGCAGCCTGTCCCTTCCATCATGGCACTGAGAGGTAGAGTTAAGGACATTGGCACCTCCTTAGCCTCTCCTGGTGCCCCCAGCCCCCCACTGCAGACTTCACCACTCTGGCTTTGTGTTGTTCCCTACATACTGGTGCTCCTCTTTGCCTTGAGGTCTCTACCCATTCTCTTTAGTCACCTTTCACTCCATCTGGTGAACTCTTGTCTACTCATTTTTTAGGGGAAGGGTAGTGAGAATTGAACTCAGGGGCACTCCACCACTGAGCCACATCCCCAGCCCTATTTTGTATTTTATTTAGAGACAGGGTCTCACTGAGTTGCTTAGCACCTTGCTTTTGCTGAGACTGACTTTGAGCTCTGTGATCCTCCTGCCTCAGCCTCCTGAGTCACTGGGATTATAGGCATGCGCTCCCACTCCCAGCTTCTCTACCCTTTAGAGCTCAATGCCACCCTTTGATCCTGGAGAAAGTTTTCTTTATACTCCACCCTCTTTCATCCCTGTGAAGATCAGTTCATCTGCATGTTTCTAAGCCTCCTAGAACTTCTCCTTCTGATCATTAACTGTGATTAAACCACTAGCTTAAAATTAATGGTTTACCTTCTGTCTTTCTCATTGATGGAAGTCCTGTGAGCACAGGGGTAGTGTTTGCCTTTGACAGTTGTGAATTGTTTGTAAGAGAGGCTGCCTGGGTGTGGATTCAGCTCCATCGTCTGGCAGCTGTGGGACCAGGATCAGATCACTTACTTGTTGTGCCTCGGTTTCCTCTTTTGTAAATCAGGAATAAGAATAGGACCTACTTCACAGAGTCATTGTGAATATTTAACATATTAATGAATATAAAGCCCTCATGACAGGGTTCATAAATGTTAGCAGTAGCCCCCCTGAATTCTCACTTGCCCTTAACAAACAACCTGTGGAATGAAACAAGTTCAGGAGTAAATTGCTGGACAGAGCTAAGTGAGGCATGTCCACTTCAATGTGGTCTCCTTGGGGTTGGACAGAGTCACAGACTCCATGCAAAACCCACTGTGCTGGAGAATTGACACTGGACATTCTCTGCACATACTGGGGCCTCAGTGGGGAGAAGCCTGGCTGGTCCACCTGGCTCTGGATTGTTGTCCTAGGTACAGTTAACAAAAGCAGCTTGAGAGCAGCCATGTCTGGTGCAGGCAGCCTTGAGGAGAAGGCAGCAGGGATGTCAGGGTTGATTGCCCTCAAGATATGGGTAGCTTGGTGAGTGTCTGGAGGGTGCAGATGCTGCTGCTGTTCTTCATGTGGGCTCTTACTCCATGGGGAATCAGCAGACCTAGCTTCTGGGTGTGAGTTCTGGAGCAAGTTTCCACCATCTCAACTTGTGGTTCCCTCTCTCATGGAGCAGGGACACTAGTGAAGTACCATGGTCTCAGTGAGCACTCTAATCCAACACCTAATGACCTCCTTCACATGTGAATAAGCACACACTCTCTCTCTCTCTCTGTCTTACACACACACACACACACACACACACACACACACACACACACGGAACCTCACAACACAGCTGCAATACCTGTCACAAGGCATATATATCAGCTCTTATCCTCATTAGTTAAAGAGGTCTCTGAGTCCATTACTTATGATCAATGTACACTTACTTTACCGTGTTAACAATCCTTATTATCTGGTGTTTAAAAAAGTTAGAAATTGGTGGGGATGATGGACAAAAATAAGGCCACGGTAAAAAGGTAATAGTGCTAGAAGCAGGGACCTGAGATGCACAGAAGTGGCATTAATCTTAAAATTCTTATAGTTTGAGGTCATTTCCTTTAAGGACAATTCTCTTTAAAATCTCTTTGGTAATAGCATTGCTTTTTAAGTTTATAGCATTTTAAAACCAGAAGGACCTAAGTGATGCTCTAGTTCAAAGCCCTTATTTTCTGATGAGAGTCAAAGCTCAGGGTAGCACATGTACCAGCCAGTGGGCAGGTGAGTCAGGGTACAGCCCATCAGCTGAAGCCCATTTGTGTTCTTCTGACTGTCTTAGTCTGCCAACGCCTATTACTGGTCAACACACACATAGGAAACAACATTAAATGCCCAGGTCTCCACGGGACACATGATCTTGGACCACCAGCAACTTACACAGGGTCAGGAATCTTTCTCTAACTGGACATAACTGCTACATTATTAATACTTTCATAGACATTTTTAGATATGATCATTGGTACCTTCCAGCTCAACTTCTATGTATATTCTGTGGACATAGAGATCTTTCAGACATTTTCTTTGTGACCCAGATTCACTGCAATGTGTGTTTAGGGCAGGATATTTTAAAATACTAATCAGGAATTCTTTGGTAAGTGCTGACATGTGCCCAACACTATTATGGTGTCTGAGGGTGATGGGGAGAAAAGAATGGATATGATTTCAGTCCTCCAGAAAATTATATTATAAAAGATAAAAAGCCAGACAAAAAGATGGGAAGGGACCGCTGGGACATGCTGACAGCAAGGACTCATAGGCATGCTGAAATATGCCCTGTAGAAGGAAACAGAGCAAAAGTAAATTGCTGGACAGAGCTAAGTTGAGGCATGTCTACTTCAGTGCTGTCCTTAGCCCTGGCTCTCCTGTGATTGGTGAGCGTCCACTAACCTCTCTGTGGCTCATCTGTACAACAGGGATCATAGTGACAGTTGCCTCTTCAGGTCGTGTGAGCATTGAAGAAAACAATACCTATCAAATATGGGAAACACATCTTGGAACATAGTAAATAGTCAACAAACACTAGCCTGAGGTTTTCTAATTCCACAAAAGAGACTGCATACACCCTAAGATTTTATTCAGTCACACATCAAACCTTTAAGAGTGCTCCGTGCCAAGCTGTGATAGGGGTGAGAATTAAAAGTCAATAAAACTCACCATGTCCTGAAGCAATTTAGAGTCTACAGCAGGGGCCAGCAAACTCCAGCCCTGGAGTCAAATCCCCATTTCCCATTTTTCTACATAAAGTTCTGTTGGCAGAGTTGAATAGCTGCAGAAGAGATGGTATGGCCCCCAAAGTTTCTCAAAAACCCTTTGCAGCAAAAGGTTGCCAATCCTGAGTCTAGAGACTTGCAGTCTGTTTTAGTCAGTTTTTCTCTGTTGCAACCAAAAGACCAGAGAAGAACAACTTCAGAGGAGAAAAAGTTTATTTGAGGGCTACTGTTTCAGAAGTCTCAGTACATAGACAGCTGGCTCTACTCCTTGGGGCTAGAGGTGAGGTTGAACATCATGACAGAAGAATGTGGTAGAGGGAAGAAGCTCACATGATGATCAGGAAGTGGATAGAGACTCCACTTGCCAGATACAAAATATATACCCCAAAGGCACACCCCCAGGGACCTACCTTCTCCCGCTATACCCTACCTGCCTTCAATTTCCACTCAGTTAATCCCATCAGGGGATTAATTTACTGTTTGGGTTAAGAATACCATAACACAATCAATTCTCCTCTAAACCTTCTTGCATTGTCTCACACACGAGCTTTTGGGGGACACCTCACATCCAAACCATAACACAATCCATAGCATCAGTATCAGGTGAGAGCAGAGACAGTAATGTATAAACCTCACCCCAGACCTACTGAATCAGAATCTGCATTTTCATGCAATTATAGGTTCTTTGGATGCATATTAAACTTTGATCAACACTGTTGTAGCAGATGTCAAAAATGTTTAAATAATTCAATGATACATTGAAAAATATTATGATAGAGGGATGTACTAGAAGAGATTGTTTCTTGAATGCTTAATGTCAGGAGCTGGATTAAATGTTTTATACCTAGTACCTTATTTGGTTCTAACAATGATTAAAAAGAGGATAGTACTTTTAACCTCAGTTGAAGAAATTAAATCTCAGAGAGGCAAGTTGATTGTACCCAAGGCTTTCTGAAAGTAAAAGACAGAGCTGGAGTGGGAATCTTGATCTATCAACTGCAGACCATTGGCTTGTCATCATCATGCTGTTCCGCTTCCTGAAAACAAAATAAAGAAGGGGTTGAGGAGGGATTTCACAGAGAAATCTTTGCAGAATTGGCTCAGTGCCTATGTCAGTCAGAGTCCACTCAAAGAATGGAAAACAGAGGAAACTTAATTCAGAGTATGGGTTGCACAGTGATGGAAGAGCTGCAAAGCCATCAGGAGATTGAGTGACTCCCAGAGATTCATGATAGCAGAAAGCTGCTACCACCCTTAGACTGGAGGAGCAAAGCAAAGGAGTGGTGTTGCTGGAACCCCACAGCCAGCCCCAGAGCCCCTCACCCCCAGTAGGTCTCTCCAGTCAGGGATCTAGCCACAGGGACACAGAGCTCAGGTAGTGCTGCCTAAGGCAGAGACAAGGGAGTAATGGGATTCTCCCTACATGCACTACCTCCCACCTGTTTCCCCACTAATTAGACACAATCTAAAATACTAGCCCAGGGTGCATGGTCTCAGGGGTCAGGCTTCTGCAGTACACAGCAGAGTAAACCACAAGCAAAGAGTGGGCCTAAGAGCAAATGGGCCAGGGGAGGACTTCAGTGTCTGTAAGGACCCCATGCTAGGAGGAGGCCCCAGACACTATCATATGGTGCCTTCAGTCCTAGTCACTCTCAAGGTTGTTTCATGTCCCTTTTGGTGCCCATAGATTGCTTATTTGGGACTTTGCCTCCAGTTTTCTTTTGGCCCTTTCATTGCACCCTTTATTTAAACTGTCACATTCTCCATACCCTGCCATACCCTCTTGCCCAGCTCTAAGATTCAGCACAGTAGGTTTCCTTGTGTCCAGAGAATCAAACTGAAATTGTTGAATAGGGTCTTGAGAGACAAGTAGAGTTATTTAGGCAGAAAAGGGTGGTCTGAAACTCTCAGTGAGATGAGATCATGTATATTGGGAGGCAGATAAATTTTAGGGTCTGTGGGACAGATTATGTGTGCTACCTCCAGATGTTTGTACTTTGTTCTGGTGTTTGCCATTGGAATAGTTAAATGAAGAAGAGATATAGTTGTCTTTGTTTCAAGCACACTTCACTTTGGCTGAAGAATGGTTATTGGAGTAAAAGAAAACAAATTGGAGTAAGAGTCCAGTTAAAACCCGTTGTAATAACATGGTGAGGAATAGCAGTTGACTGGTCCAGGGAATGTCAGGAGTAGAAATAGAAGGGATGGATATGGGAGGAACTGTAGCAGGCACTGTTGGCTGCACCTGAATCTATCTCCCTCTATGCTCCTTCTTCGTGACAGAGGTCAAATTTTATTTGGGTTTCTAATCTCCACTTAAACATACGTTCAAGCAAAGGGCCCTCCCCAGATCAGAGAATGATTCTTGTTTAGTTTAAACGATCACTCTTTTCCCATTATGTCTTTTTTGATTAAGAAAGTTGTGTGCTCCTTTCAATAGAAGGAACTGGAAATCTGCTGTGATTGGTAGGTGTGTGCTTTAGGGAGGAAGTTTTCTAGCTCTTAAAAAGAGATGTACAAGGCAAAACTCATCTTTTTCTCTTCTATTTGTGAGTGAGGGAAGAAACCAACACAGGCATGTGGCTGCCATCTTGGATTGATGAGGGAATGAGATAAAGAAGACAAGTCAACCTTTTGGGGGTGAAGAGAATACACTTTGAAAGTGCCACTAAATTTGGAAATCTGTGATGTGAAACCATAAACCACTTAAAGTTTAAACTAATTTCCTAACAATTATGGAAGAAAATCAGGAGGTCATAGGACTTGGTGGCTTGACTGCTTGTGGAGCAGGGGTGGTTTGACTATAAGAGCAGACATTGCTTTTAAGCTTGGGTCATTAGACAGATGATTTACTAATTACCAAGATGAAAGACCCAGACAGAGACACCTTGTTTTTAGCAGAACAGCATGGGTAAGAGCATGTGTTTGGAGATAGCCAAGCTTTGGTTGGTTATAGGCTATCAATAGGGCCTTATGGTAAGCTGAGGGTGTTCCATGCTATATTTGATGAAGATGTTACATGGGTGGGTCTGAAGACCATCATTTACCACCTCTGTGACCCCACTGGGCATATTGCTTAAGTTTTCTGAGCTTCAGCTTCTTAACTATGTGGGACTAGTATGCCTAGCCCACAGGGTCATCGTTGTGAGGAAAGATGCCATGAGTATGTCCAATCAACGTGACTATTATTACTCAGTGGGGCGCTTGGGCACTGCAAGTGGTGATGTACTGAGAGTCCCATGGGTCTCGGGTGAGGAGGGCTGTGGCATGGTGAGCAAGAAGAGCAGGTCTTGTCCTGTAATTGTCAGGCTTTCCATAGTTCTGAATCCTTTCTTGAAATGAAAGTTTCCAGAAGAGTAAATAAGTAAAACTGATAAAAACATGACTGCTTTATTGGAAGAAGGTAGAGATGGAGGGTCCTACCTTATCTCTTCTGAAGGGTAGGGAGGGGCAAGGAGTCTGCAGATCTCTGTGGGAGCAGGTTGCAAATTGACAATATAGATGGAAAGAGCTGAGGACAATGACAGTGGAGAGGGGACACCAGAGCTCTTTCAAGGGAGCAGTGGATTATTAAACATGTGTGATGCTGAGTCAGCTTATGCGTCTGAACAGTTCAAGTCAGAGTGCCTACTCACCTTTGGAATTTTGTTCAAGTGTCTTCCTTGACCTGCTACACATGTCCTTTCTGTGCCCCTCTGTCAGCAAAGCTGCCTCCTTGTTAGTGTGTCTACCTACCTGACCCTGAGCTGTACTGTGTCTGGTCATGTGTGTTGTGTCAAGTGCTTGCACTTAGCTAATCATCCCTTTGAATGAGCAGCAGGCGGTTCCATGGAGGTGCCACTCTATGGGTTCAGAGCTATGATCTCGGGCCCAAAGTGTGAAGGTAGGACCAGATGCTCATCCCAAGATATTTGCAGAGTTTTGAATAAGGGCAAGAGAGAAGGAGATGGGGAAAGAGTTGAAACCCAAATCTTGAAGATTAAATTTTTACCCCAATAGACAGGAGTCTAGTGGCAACAAAAGGGAATAGTTGCCTAATGGTATTTAAGGAAGACAAATAAGATGCAGAAAGTTAACAATGTGTCTGAGGTTCCACAGGCAGCAGTACCCAGGGTGGACTTCCAGGCAGGTCTCTGACTCTATTGCACACAACCTCTCTCAGCCCCTGTCCTCTCCTGTCCTTTCAGTGCCAGCACAACATGGGCACCTTGTTGGTTGAGCAATTGAATGAAACCCTTCCTTCTTCATTCTTTTATCTAGATTTCAGTTGCTTGTTTAAATGGAGTTTCCTGACCCTGCTTGGCATTTCAACCATGCAACCTCGGTGGGCTGCGTGTTGTTACAGAGACCTCCCCTCCTCCCCTGGCTCTCCCATGCTGGTTCTTGGTGTCCGAGATCAAAGAGAAATGTTGTTCAAACTGCAGATGAAGAAACAAGGCTGGCTGCCTTTGATGTCAGGCCGCAGCAGTGTAATCTGTGCCCCCGACTTGCTTTTACTGCCGATGCAATTTGCAGCTGCTATGTGGAGTCCAGGTAATTGTTTCTCCAACCCAAACACCACTAGTATTTTTTTATTTAAGTGTAAATTTTCATTTGGATAAATAAACCGTTCCTGTCTGCCCCCAGTGGATGGTGGCCCTGAAACACAGGGCGCTGGTGGTTTTCATAAAAACAGAGCCCAGGTAATCAGGAAGGCCTAACAAGAGGCCATTATGTAGAGTGCACCCTTTTTTAACTTTCCCTTTTATTGGAATGGTGTAATTTCAGTTTCATAAATACTAAGAGGTTTACCGCTGGGCACTAGGGCTATCCATCTCATTCACCTCGGAAATTAAGCCTGCTGCCTTGCCCGGCAATGTTTCTCTTTGTCTCTAATATCACTTTAGCTGCCTTTAGGAACCAAGCCAGGATGTAAAGAATTCAGACCGTTTTATTTTTTACAAGGTCAGATTGCTCATGATTCCTCATAGAGAACATTGAAAACCTTTTTATTGAGGGGCCATCCTTTGTCTAATATATCTCTCCTTCCAGAAACAGTCTTAGCCAAAGACATTAACTGAAAACCTTAATCTTTGTTCAAGATAATAAGAGTAGTAAGAATAATAGCTGCAGGAAACGCCATGGATTCATAAACACAGACAGACACGGGCCTAGGCACGGCAGGGGCATTATCTCACGTGACTTTGCAGCAACTCTGGTGACAGCTCTGGTTTGCAGGAAAGGATGCTGAGGCTTGGAGATATTAGATGCCTTGCCCCCCAAAAGCAAGAAAGAGGCAAAGACAGAATAGGAGCCCTAGTTTCTCCACTAATCTTCAGGGCCGTGTTTTTTCCTCAGATAAAAGGAGGATGGCTGGTGCAAATCTTCACAGGCCCATGAAGTATGGACAACTTGAAAATGGTGACGTAGTGTTAGCTTGTGGAACAGGGTCCATGCCCCATTTTGCAGAGCTGCGTCTTATAAACTCTTGAATTCCAAGTTACCAATGTGCCTCTTCCTCTGCCTTAGATGTCCTCCCCCTGCCCTGCCCTTCCTCTTTAGCCCTGGATCCTGCACAGGGAAGTCCTAGCTGGTCATCAACAGTCCCTTCCATATGCTACTGTAGCTACCTTGCAGTTCGCCCTCATGGAGCTATCACATTGTCCTGGAACCTCAATGTCTGTGACTGTCACTGCCACCAGCCCATGAGTCCTCGAGAGAAGAGATGGCATCTTAATTGACCTTTTCTTCCAATGCCTGACACCATGTTTTCTATGTGGATGATGCTGTGGTGAGAAGCATTTGTTCAATGTACATGGATAAATAAAGTGAATCAATAGGTAACCTCATGTCTTACCACTGAGAAAGTTAGTGAATATTGCTTCTCATCAGGTTTGGTAGAATGTAATTCTAGAAGCACACTCAGCTGCCTAGAATGGGTTTCTCTGGCTTTCCTATTTTCCATAGAGTTGAGAGAATGACCAGCAGTCCTCCCTGATGATAATTTCCCAGAAATGTCCATTAGAGAAGATATGAATAGTACCCCCAAAGGATTTTATTTGTTAGAGCTAATAAGAAGATGGTTTTCTTTAATAGATGGATGAATGTCCATAGTACCTAGCACACAGCACATGCCTACTAAATGTGAATCTTTCTTGACCACTTGTTTTCCTCTTAGCAAAATGTCATTATCCTATGTCTTATTTTTACAATGTCTTTCAAATAGTTTCCATCAAATTGTTAAGGCAAAGCTCTTGTGCAAATGACGATCTTTTGAGGTCAGAGAAAGAAGACCTCTAAAATCAGAACTTCAACTTGGCGAGAGATAGGAATCCTCAATATTTACTTCTGAGCTGTGTGTTTCCTGTTTTAAGCTCTGGTTTAAGTGTGGGCAGAATCCAGCTTTCTCTTGATCTCCTTAGCAAAGCACTGCCAGGTTGGCACTTACAGAACTTTACTACATGCGCATTGGGAACCACGGAGGAAATGCTTGATAGGGACACACAAAGTAAAAACGGTCATAGCCTTCCCAGCACCAGCAGACTGTGAGCTCCAAGAAGGCAGGAACTATCCTTAATTCATATTTTGTTTGATCTCTCACCTGGAATAGAGTTGTGATCAGTACATAGTTGAATGAACGAATAAATGAATATAGAAAGGAAATAGAAAATCCAACATCAAGGAGCTTGACGAGGCCCTCATGTCTATAGACGTTGTCACCTACCTTCGACACATTTGAATATATTTCTTTTTTGGCCCTGCTTGAGCTTTCTCTTTCATCCAGCTAATTTCCTGTTTCCAAGTAAATGGCATTATGTGTGCGGAGAGTGCACACTTCTCTTCTGTGTTGGGTTGAAGTCTTAGTCTCAGGGCCGCTGGCTTTCCTCCTGCTCAGTCTGTTTCCTGTAGAGGTGAGGGGGAGGTGTCAGACACAAGTCAGGCTGGTTTGTCCAGCAGTTGTGATTGGCATTCATTGAGCTCCAATGTCAGATCAAACTCCTCTAGTCTTAGCATCTTCCCACCTTAAAAAGTCCATGTTTGGCAGAGTGACCTAATAGGCATATAATGAGAATTACTGTGTAGACGATGGCGAGATGGTGATCCTTTATTTTCATTTACTGATTGATTCATGATAAGTTTTCCCTCTTAAAGTGCTACTCCGTTAAAAGTTAATTGACTTCAAGAGGGTGCAGCTAGAGAGTAATAAAGCTCAGAGCATAGTTACTGAGACCCTGTTATAGAGCATGGCTATAGGAATAGCTACTACCTCCTGCCACCTTCTGTGCATGCGTGCAGCTCCTTATGAATGACTCCTGTTTGGGTCTCGCCCCAGATGTGCCATGCATTGTTGTTTCTTCCATGTGATTGTTTCTGTTATGTATTCTGGGCAATGAAGACATGGAAAAATTACACTTTGCATAAGATCACGTGGCCAGCAGGCGATCAAGCCAGGATTTGAAGCAGCAACTGTCAGATTCCACAGCCCACACTGCATTCTTGCTGGAAGAACTAATGCCATCCATTGAAGAGGCACTGTGAGGGGAGGGGCAGGAGAGGAAATAGTTTTGAAAAAAGTTTTATCAAGCTTTGAAGAGTGAATAGGAGTTTTCTGTCCAGAGATCAAAGGGAAAGAAATTCTGTGCAGAAGGAACAGCAGGAACACAAGTACAGGAGCAGGAGAATCTATGGCTGCCATGTTCAGGAAGTGGGCAGTTCCCTGGCACAGGAGAACGTAGCGTAGAAAGGCAGGGACGGTGGCCAGAGGGGAAAGCTGGAGAGATGGGTTAAAGCTTTAGAAGCTCAAAACTTTACAATGTGGTTAATGAGATGCCATAAAAGACTTTCAAGCGTAAGATCAAGTGTCTGGATTGCCTCCTTCTCCCCAGGGTCTGACACTGGTGGAGGGCCTGAACACACAGTGACCAATGGATGGGAGACAGGGCGTGAGCTGGGGAAATCTCAGCAGTGTGTTTCAATCCCTCCAGCTACATCTACAGGTAGGAGACTTAAACCAAGAAGGACTCTATGAATAACCATACACATATGTCCACTGAACTTCCATTAAAGGTGTGAGGTGTTAAGCTGGACACGCAACCCCAGGGGTGTGGCCCTGCCAAGGGAGGCTGGCCCACAAGGTTCAGGGCCTCTGCTGATGCGTTTCTTTCCCACACCACCCATTTGAAATGGAACATATGGAGAGCTTGATTCTTCCCCCATTCAGGACAGAATTGGAAAATGATGTTGTAACCCTGTCTAATGAAAAACACTTAAATACTTTATTTGGAGCCTTGGTTCTCTTATCCATGCAGGGGATAGCAGCTTTGTGGTATTTGCTTATTCTATAAGAAGGAGCCTCAAACCCAGAGGACTTTGGAACAAGATCTCACAGAGGTAATGGACAGACACCCAATTCCCCCATCTGTCCCCTCTGCCCTGGGTCCTACCATTCCAGGGCAAGAGGTAGTTTCACAAGCCAGCATTGCCTATAAAAAGGGGATTCATTTCCTTTCATCCTGATCAAATACCATTTTTCATTTCACTGGCCCTCATTAAATGCCTAGTATAAACTCCCAAATGAATTCTACCCATCTGCTTTCAATGGCAACCTCACAGTCATGTAGTTAAATGCACCTATGTTATTAACCCACTCGTGCGATGTTGGCCTTGGCCGCGTATGATTTTTCCAAACACGTTGCTCTGAATATACCCATTGTCATTTGTTCCACATTTCCTGTGATATTCCATGTTTATGCAATTTGCATATATATGTATAGACTTATATGCATATATTGAATCTTTTCCCCTCTGAAGTGAGTATCTTACAGAGATGGGAACTGAGGGTCAGAGAGGCAGAAGAGACTTGTCCAGAGACTTGCTGGTCAGTAACTGATACACCTCAGTCTTGAACACAAGTCTCCGGCAACCTGAGCTCAGGCTTTCCCATGGGGGTCGAGCTGCCGCACACATTCATGACAGAATGGTCCCAGTGCCCAACTTCTGCTTAGAGGTTGGGACCACACAGTTCTTGCAGCCTGGCATGTGGCATTTTTGTACATTGGGACATATCTCACCAATGGTGCACCTTTGAAAACAGGGTTGCTCCTAAACAACCCCAGGACAGCACCTCCCCTCCCTGGAGCAAAAAAATAACAAAAACAAAAACAAAAAACAGAACCATGAAAGAAGATAGTGCCCGGTGATGCCTCCTGGCATAGCAGAGGAGAAGGTTAGAGGAAAGAAGCCCTGAGGCTAGAGCGGAGAGACAGTAGCAACAATAGCTACATTTAATGAAGTTACCTGTGGCAGAAACCTCCCATTTGATCCTGGCAACAACCCTATGAGGGACAATTATCCCCATTTTCCAGATGAGAAAATTGTGGCTTAAACTCACAATATTTAAAAGAACTACCTAAAGATACATGTAAGTATATGCCTATATTTTAATGGACAATTAGGAGGCCCTGCCCATGGCCCCCAGGTATCTCTCACGTCAATTTCTCCTCTGCTTCCCTTTTCCCCCCAGGGTGATCATTTATCAGTTCTGACTACACAGCAAGCAGGTAGCCTTCTGCAAAGCTGGAGTTTGCTCTTCTATCTCTCTCTGGAATGTTCTGTCCCAACATGGTCTCATGATTTGCTCCCCTTCTTCACTCTGGTTTCTGCTCAGATGCATCACCTCTTCAAGGATACTTCTGGTCACCACCAGATACTCTAATCCTTTTTTTGCATAATTTTTAAATCACAGAAATCATTTTACCTGTCTTTGTATTCTGTATTTGTCTGTTTGTTTACTGCTTGGCTTGATCTCTAGAACACAAATAGACGTTGTCTATTTTATTGACTGATGCCTAGAACAGTGGCTGGCACAGAATGCGTGTTGACATTATTTGTGGAACGATTCATGCTGCATACAATTCAGTGTTATGGTAGGTCTCTTTTTTTTCACTCTAAGAGCATTCTCACAACTAATTTCACAAATTGAGAAACAGACTCTGTCCTAAGTTTTCTGCATTTGTTCTCTCATCCTTCCCGCTATTTAGCACTTGCTAAACTCCCGGATACTCCAGGTACTGGGATGGCATGGGCAAAATTAGTGCCAGCTTCCATAGGACCAGAGTACCCCAGAGAAGAGCAGGGAGGGAAAAGACCAAAATGTCAGGGACTGTGGCTCAGTGGTCAAATGCCAACTAAGCATGCACGAGGCTCTGGGTTCAATTCCCAATACCACACATACATACCACCCAAAAACGCTGTGGAGGGCAAGAGGCCTCAGAGGTATAGACAACTGAGAAGGAAAACTTAGCATCCATCCCCAGGGCCTCACATGGAGTCAATGAAATCTATTGTTCGTCCTTTAGGATGAGCTTTTATCTGCAGAAGGGAGAAAGAAAGGAATGTTATTATTTCATTTTTTTAATCCCCCTCACACCTGGGCTGGAAGGAAAAAAATATGATGTAGAGAAAGGTTTGTGCCTCTACTGAGAAGGAAGCAGGGTCTTGTGCTGTTTTATTGACATCCAAGAAAACCACTTATCAAAAATCACAACCTAGAGCTTTCTTAAAGTGGGCTCATTTTCTCCTCTAAACCACTTGACTGGTTCTCGCTAGAGAAGAGTAAATTTCACGGTCTTTGAAAGCCTGCCTTCCCCGAGTCTACCACTAGCACAATGACCCCACTCCTCCCAGCTTCCAGAGGTGGGCATCCAGCCTCCTTGGCCTGGCTCACCAGGGCCTGGGACTCAGCCCCTGAGCAACGCGCAGCCGTGTCCTGAGGAGCTGGGCTGTGGTCTGCCTCCAGCTGTGTGCCTGCTTCTCCTGCCTGGACTGCCCTTCCCCTCCTGCCTTTTGTTATCCCTGCTCTTCGTCCCCCTGGGCCTCCAAGGGTCAGCTCAAGGGACCCTTGACACTCCTCCCACTCACCTTCTCCCACAGCTCCACTTCTAGGCCCCCCAGCACCTTCCATCTAGTCGTCTCTGATCTATAATTTGTACTCATGTCTCCTCCTTCGTTGGACAGGAAGTTCTTTGAGGATGGGAATTTTCTTGACTTTTGCCTTTTTTGTCTTAATCTCCATTTTCCTAGGCTCTTTTCCCAGGGCCATGTAAATGATGTGAGGTGAATTAGGCCTTGGTACACTGGTTAAAGACTAGGTATAGACAAACTTCACTTCCAGCCATTCCTAATTTTTTTCGGACTTGATTTCTGAGGAATGACTTTCAGGTCTAGATAGATCAATGGCTATAAGAGCTTAAAGGAAAAACAGATTATAAACAAACTAGTCTCAGTTTGGCATAAATACTCCAAATCAGATTGCAAAACCAGAGGAAAGGAATCTACAGTGTCTGTGTGGGGAGAAGAAGACTTGCACTCTGTAGTGGCCCTGACACTAACTTGCTGTGTGACTATGGGCAAGTCATGGTACTTCTCTGACCTTCTTTCCTCCTCTGAGAAAATAAACACATGGACTGAGGCCTGCTGAAGTCCCTTACAGATCTAAAATCCTATAATTCTATGATCTTTCTCATGCATTATACCTTTTTCATGGGTTCAAAGTTTGCACTATCATTTCAATGTCTTGAGATGGTAAAAATATACTTCTTTGTTGCACCCTGAACTACTGGTAGGAAATGCAAGCATCTGACCTCAGCAGGAAAATTTACCAGCACTCACCAATAAGACTTCTCAGAAGAAAGTGCCTGCAAATGGAGGGAAAGACAGAGAATTATTGCTTCATTGCACTTAAGACACAAAAATGTACAGTTTAGTTTTTTCTACTACATTTTTCTACATATTTTGTCCTTTAATCATTTAATGAAATGCAATGTGTTCTGTTCTAGGAGTTCTGTTCCCCCAAATAATATTGGTCGCTTCAAGATGAGCATTTAAATACAGAAATGAGGCCATCTCAGCATCTCCATCCTCTCTGCCAGGTGACCAGGAGTGTTCCAATCAGTGGCTGCTTCATCAGCCTAGATGTTGGAGTGAGTCTAATACAGAGGAGTCCCCAGATGACCTGAGAGACACACAGAGCCTAAGCAAAAAAATTCCCATATTGTGAGTCATTGACGTTTTGCAATTTGTTACTGAATCCTAACTTAGCCTCTTTTGACTGGCACCAACATTAAGCCCATTTTTGTAAGGGGAAATTGAAGTTCAAGAGACTTTCTCAGGATCATGCAAATCTCAAGTGCCCAAACCTGGGATCTGAACTCAGTATTTTGATTCTCCATGGGTTCCTCAATTAGCTTTAGACTGATTTCATTTGAGTAAAACTTGTAGGTCCTGGTTTCCTAATCATCCATTGGAAGGTAATAAGGGACAGTGACAAGATCATGGGTTTTGGAGTGGAACAGATAGAAGCTTGAGTCCCAGCTATGCTATTGCCCAGTTCAGTGGTGCAATTTGGTCTCCTCAGCTTTCTGAACCAGCCAGGATATCATAGAGCAGGAATCTTTAATAGCTGGGACTACGTATTGCTAATGGTATAATACCAAGCCATCAGTGGCAGGGAGGAGAGCCACCTGGGCATGGTGCTTGCCTTCCCACCACTCCTCAAATCATAGAGACTAAATGACTTCACTGTGGGCCTGCAGTAAGTGGCAGAGCTTCAATCCCAATGCAGCCCTCTCTGATTCCTTCCAGAATGTCTGGCTGCTCCATGATAAATCTAGCTCTGCTACAATTCTATGTCAGTGAGGCAAGAGAGGCATGGCCCAATTTTAATGATTGACTTCAACGTCAAGAGCCTTCCTATTTCTGCTCTTGTTTGCCTTGGAGTTTCAAGTTGATTTACTCTTTGAATATTCTTCTCCTTCCCCTCACTCTAGCTTAGCATTGAGAACAGTAAGCATTGCCTTGGCAAGGTTACAGGATAAACTTGCTGCTTTTAGGACATCTGCATCCAGCAAAACCTTGATTTTCTGTCCCTTGAGTATATAATCTTGCAAAAACACATCTGTTATTCCGGGTGCTTACCTGGCCAGGCTTATTTTTCCTCCCTTGGAAAATGTGCTGTTGAGATATGAGGAAGAGTTTTCACATGCTCTAAGTCACTAACCCATTGTGTATTAAAAAAAAAAAAAAACTCTCAGGATCTTGATTGAGTCATAAAGTTTTATTGAAAAGATAGGAGAGCCACCTGTGCCCCAGTGTCCTTCAGTTCCAGGATGTCAAATTCACTGAGATCCATCTGGAGTCTCTTTGACTTAGTCACTGAAGTGTGGGCAGTGGTGGGGGACTGGATACCTCTTAACAGATGGACCCCACATTTTCCAGATATCTGCCCAGGACACATCTTCCCACCCCTTCCCATTGGCAAACCCCTAGTCACACACAGTTACCTCCAACTTTATCTTCTCCAGTGAACTTTCTAGTACCCAGGGAAGGGAGACAAGCCTATGCTAAATGTTAAATCTTAGTTCTATGATGGACTTGTTGGTGCACCCTTGTGATCCCAGCTGCTCAAGGCCTAGGCAAGAGGATTGCAAGTTCAAGGCCAGCCCCAGTAAGGGCTAAGCAAGGCCCTAAGCAATTTAGTGAGATCCTGTGTGAAAATTGAAAAATAAAAAGAATTTGGGATGTGACTCAGTGGTTAAGCACCTCTGGGTTCAATCCTCAGTACCAAAAAATAAAAATAAAAACCAACAAGAACCCCACAAAACTTAGTCGTACAGCAGCTCAGGAAGCTTAGGGCAGGAGGATGGCAGATTTAAAGATAGCCTCAGCAACTTAGCAAGACCCTGTCTCAAAATTTTAAAAATAAAATAATAAAATAAAAAAGTCTGGGGATGTGGCTCAAAGACTAAGGGCCCCTAGGTTCAATCCCTGGTACCAAAAAACAAAAATGACGACAAAATTAGTTATACCTTATTAATTCATTCATTCACTTATTCACTTTAGAACAATTATTTGGCTCCTACTATATACCAAGCACTGTACTAGATTTTTTAATTATTTTGTGATGCTGGGAATGGAACCCAGGGCCTCATACATGCTAGGCAAGTGCTCTGCAATTGAGCTGCGTCATCAGCCCCTGTACTAGATGTTTACAACCCAACTCGATGAGGTTTTACATGGTGGGAGTTTGGAAAAACAAAAAGGCAATTAAAATATGGTGTGAATGGCTAATTATTAATTAACATATTCATTCCACAATGCTGAGAGTTGATTTTATGCTAAGTATTGTGTTGGTGCTGAGAATATAGCAGTCAGTAAAATAGACAAACATTCCTGCCCTCATGAGCTTATCTGTTGATGAAGTAGACAGGTAATAGAAGAGGTAGGTACCCAATGCAGTGGCCAGTAGGAATCTTGAGTACTATAAGGAAAAACATGGTTAGTCAGCAGAAAGAGTGGGATGGAGGGTGCTGTTTCTGTGAGGGAAGCCTGGGAAGGGTCCTCTGAGGGAAGCCCAGCAATGATCCTGGGGCCACAGACCTAGAGCATCCTCTGCAGCGTGCTATCTTCCCTATGACCTTGTTGGAGCCACCCGACTTCTTGGATTCTTAGTCTGTTCCTGTGGACTTGAGGTGAACCACCTACCTGTCCACCTCCTCTTACATGGTGGTCAAGAAACTTCCTGAACAAGCTACCTTGTTCTCCCTCTCTGTACCTGGAAGTTATTATTATCACCCTGCTCTGCAGAAGCCCTTGACCTATAACAATCTCATGCTTTCAATGTGATAATGTGAAGGCAATGACTCACTTTATCCTGCTGCCCAAAAGCAGGTCTCAATGTCAAGAGCCCAACTCCATCTCTGCAGCAGGGGTCATGAACAGAGCCCGTCCGTTCATGTTAGCATAGGCCTAAGAGCTCCTGCATTTAGTGCTCCCTTGTGGGACTCACCCTGCATGTAGCACTCCAGCGTTGTGTTCACCATAATAATACTCACGTCATTATGTTTATGAACATTAGAAATAGTAACACATGCAGAAACCTCAAGCACATCTGGCATATTGCTAATACCTAGCAAATACTGTTTCCCTTTCTTTCTCTTCCTTCTCTCTGACCGTTTCCGGTAGTCCTGCTCCTCTATTCTGTTTGAGCAGAGGTTGCAGGGACTGACATCTTAGAACTTTTTTCTCTTGGAAACTTTCATTGCCCCTTTACTGGATGAGGACTCTGTTCTGATCACTTTAACACATCTATTAACTGACTTGATCTTCACATTGACACAATGAGGCTCATGTGTCGATGATCCCTGTTTTCTAGATATGGAAACAGAGGTATAGTGATATAAGGAATTTCTTCAAGGTTGCTGAGATAATTAATTGAGGAGTTCTCCAGTCCATACCCCCAGAATAAGAGGGTAACAGCTCTCTAAGGAGGAAAGATGGGAAGAAGGTTGAGGACTTTCTTCATGCCAAGTCTCCAGAAAGCCTGAGGGTGGCATGAGATGTAGGGAAACCTGAACCCCAAGATGAGGAGAAATCCCATGTTGGAAGGCAGTGGTAGAGGGGTGTCCCTGTCACCTGGGCCCAGCTTATTCTCTGATCCTCCTCTCCTTCCTCAGGGCTGGCAAGCTCGTCTGTGGAGAGTTGTAAATTGCCCATCTCAAAAAAGCACGCTGCAGAAAGACAAAGTGAGTCATTAAAGAGAAAAAGTGGAGCTGTAAGTGCTTGACTCTTAGATGCAAGCACAGCGGTGCTCAGAGTCCAGTGCTGCTTGTCTCTGAACTTCAGGATCAATAATTGTCAACATCCTGGCCTCTGAGAACTGAGGTGGCCCCTGGCACTGAGGAGCATAGATTCCCAAGCATATGAGCAGCACAAGGGACCTTAGTCCCCACCCTGTTGAGACTGCTGATCTTCCTTTACCTTCTCTCCTCTGGATAGGCAGTTGGCTTTGAGGAATAGCGAAGGTGCTTAGTCCATTAGGCTGCTGGTGCACCCATTGATCTTTGGAAACTAAGGTCAGAAGAGCAGTTACCAGCCTGTAATCCTTCTCTACCCAGCTCTTCTCTACATCTGTTGGAATTATGTAAGATTGTCGGTACAAGCTTTGTTCTCCCTGTGTCTCTCTCCCTCCTGTTATTTCTCTCTTCCGATCCATTGTCATTGTCTTCTTCATTTTCATTATCTTCCTGATTTCCTCTCTTTCCTTCTCTTTCCTCTTCATCTAGGGAGTAATGAGCCCATTTGGTCAATTTCAAGGCCATTTCCTGGCTTGCTTTGGATCATCCAGTCCTCTGGGGTGGCATTGCCATGCAGGGGATAGCTTTGTGAATCACACAGATGTGAATTCAAATCCTGGTTCTTTAGGTCATTCACTATGTGACCTTGGGCAAATCATTTACCTTTCGTCTTCTCCTCGTAAGTGTGGATTGGATCAGCATGTAAGTGAACATATGACTGGCCAGTGGCAAGTGACCCATAGATATTATCATCATCATTGTTATTATTATTAACTAATAATTATGATTCCTTATAGAAAAGAGGGGTGGGCTACTTCAGTCCCTGCTCCCTTTTAGCCCCACCAGATCTCATCAGCAATTATAATCATTGCTCCTTGAGGCTCTGTCTTCTCAGCACCTGAGACAATAAGACACAGCCTGATGTAATATTAGGAGCTCTGTCTTTGAATGTTCTGGAAGTCAGATGTGTAGTTGACCAGGAGCAGATGACCCAGGAAAACTCCCATCCCCACCTCATGAGCAGCACCAGGCTACAACTTGTACATCTGCCCCCTCCTGCACGTCTGTCTGCTCTGCCCACGTGGCCTGCTTCCAAGACCTTCAGTCCCTCTCCAGCTTCCTCCTGGGTTGGAGTGCAGCCCAGAATCCCTAGCCTGGCATGGTCTCAGGCCCTTGCCACCTCTGTATTTCAGAGCTCAGGACTCATTCTTCTTTGGCATGGGATACAGATGGCATACAAAGCCCTGGCACTGAGAAAGTGGGACTGGGAGGCAGACCGGTTGACTTCTGAGGTTTACCAGTGCAGTTGCAAGAAGGGATCTCTGTCACACCTTCTTAACCTTCAGGGATGGTGTCATTTGAAGTCAGTGAGAGGGAGGGCAATTGGATTTATTTGTGATTCCTGACACCAACACAAATACACTGGTGCAGCAGAACTAAGAAAGTGTTGGATTTGGAGTCAGAAGATTTGGTTCCAAGTCACCACCTTTTCAAGAGTTTTGGGAAAGTCATTCAACTCCTGAGCATATCCCCTACCATTAAGTGATGGCAGATGTTCAGTGTGGACACATCTAGCACAGTGCACAGGGCAGGTTGCTTCCTTCTTTCTCAAACTTTTGAAGACATGTTAGATTTGGACCTGGATTTCTGCTCTGCTGGATCCCAGAGTCTGCATGGATAAGCCAGGTATTTATAGTAGATGCCAATGATAAGAAAAACCACAGCTTGGAGGTCAAATGAAAGGACTCTTGTAAGACCACCTGGTGCACATATCTGGTCTTCTGCTCATCAGCATGACCCTGGGAAACCTAATTAACCTCTATGTGTCTCCATTTTCTTTTTTGTTTTTATGGGGCTCATAATATTAGTAGCCGTCTCATAGAGTTGTTCTGAGGATGAAGAGAGTCAACAGACATAAGGCTCATAGAACCATTCATCCAGAGGAAACTTCTTCTCAGTGTTAGTTATTATTATTAATGTCTACTTTGCAGTAACTCACCTTTGGTGTCCCCTCAACAACAACCATTTCCTTTTCTTTCAACCCCTGGCCATGTTTGATTGGACTAAGGCTGGGTATATCAGATTGTAAATTGAGCTGATCAAAGTTCACCTGTAATTTGGGAATGAAGCCAAGTGAGATGATGATGTGTGTGTAAACACACAGAGAAGTAAGAGGAGGAAGAGGAGGAGGAGAAGAAGAAGGAAGAGGAACTTGTGAAAAATATGCCCAAGAGCTTTTGAGGCAAACATCTTTTCCTTGATTCCCACTGGGTTAGACTGAAGAAACAAGAAGAGAAATAGAGATTCACAAAAGAGATCAAGATGGGGATAGTTAGAGATGGAAGGAGGACAAGAGAGACTGAAGTGAATGTACAGAGTGGAATGCAAGTAAGAGGTAGAGTTTTATAGACCCTGGTTCTAGTATAGCTTTGAAGTTTAACTGCATTTCTGACCTTGGGTTCCAATGAACACTCCTGTGTCATGACAGATCCTTCTGAATATATGCTGCAGTGACAAGCATTCCTCAAATCACAGGAGTCTAGAACTAAACAGGTTCTGCACCCTGGAGTGCTTAGCAAGAAGCTTGTCACTATCGCTTGGGATAGTCTTTACCTTTAACTAACTTTGGTGGAGAAACAAATATCACAAATTATGCACTGACTCTCATCTTTCCTCTTGGAAGTGATGGATTATTTCTGCATGCAATTTCATTAGCCAAAAAACTCACATAACCATATTAATCATTTGAGGAAGCAGAGATGTGCATTCTTGCCATATATTAATAAAGGGTCCTCAAATATTATTGAACAGCCTCTAATTTATTACCACACCCTCTTTTCTTCTCAACACACCTTGAATATTTTAAAAGAGCCAATTAACAAAGTCCTAAGTTACAGAGATGATAAGAAGTTCTCAGTTTCCTTGGTAGTCAGATGTAAAGTTGGCTGGGCCAAGCCATCAGTGCTTTTGGAACCCAAGAAGGAACAAACCAAAGAGTAGAGTATGGAACCTGGATGAAGGAGATGGTGCTTGAGCTTGGTACCATCATGATTCATTTTTAGAAACTTTAAAATTGCACATGACTTAGTGGACTTTGGAACCATGCAGGTTGGATTCTGTATCCCTGCCTTTCAGGGGAAGATGGAGTCAATGAATGGCAAGCACCTCACAAATTACATGGTGCTGAATAGATATTCGGGAAACATTTGCTGTCTTCCCTTGTCTCCTTACACTATGATCTTCTCTTTTTAATTTTTGCTATTGCAAAGTTTTCTTCTTATTTTCCTCTAGGGACTCTAAACACTACATTTTGGCAATGTCTTTGGGAGCCATGTGATTGAGGGGTTTGCCATTTTACTGGGAAGACTAGTTTAATTGTTGGCATAAAGTTCGTTGCCTTGGTATTATAAGCCAACAGACTTGAGGCTCTGAGATACCATCTGTTTTTTAAAAAAATACATATATATGTGTGTGTGTGTGTGCGTCACACACACACACAGAATCTTCCTTGAGAATATTATTTTCTATTTAACATCAGAAATACATATTTTTACTTAGTAAAGAAAATCTTGAGATATTTATTATTCATTCCATGTGACTATTAATCTGCAAAGCTGAAGACACAATGAAGTAGACTTAGTACAGCAGTTGAACTTGAGTGAAATAGATTTATACTTCTAAGCCACAATTTTGAAAAGAGGAGCTCTCCTTTGCTCTTAAATCACCAGTGGGTTCCCAGTGACTTCAGAGTCAAGTTAAGGTATAATTTTGGTAACATCTCTCATGATATTTTCTATTTTCCATATCTCGCTTCTGCCTGTATCCTTCCTTCATGTGGTACCCTTCCTCCCATCTCCAGCAGGACAGAAAAAGTATTTAGAATGTATTTTGTTGCGAGTAATAGAAAACACAACTCAAAGAGACTTAAACAACAGTGTAATTATTGGCTCAAGTGTTGGAGAAGTACCAAGGGCGGGAAGAAGTCAAGGTTGGTTTCAAGCTGTGGTTCATCAATATCACAAATTCTGCGTTTTTAATCTAAATTTTGTGGAGCAATTTCATCCATTTGAGGTGTCAAGATAGCTGATAACATCCCCATGGCCTGGCTTCATGCTTACTGCTTCCCTCTGGGAACAGAGCGAGATTCTATTCACGCACCTTCTGAACTAATTACCAAGCTTCTTCTGGTCATGCCTTTTTAAGTCAGTTGCATGCCCTGGATTATTGTGACTGGTGTAATGGGTTGCTAGATGGTTTATGTGTGCATTCTTGAACAAATCACAAGATGGCTTGGCCTGGGCCAGCCAGTCACCCTATCCCTAATCCCAAATTTACCTGAATTCCCTAGTTTGAATTCCCTAGGATGCATTCTGGAGTTGCAACCATCAATGTTTCCAATAAGGTCAACACTTAACTTGTCCATATGCTCAACAAATATTCATGGAGGAATCACTACACTCCGGGTATTCTACCAGATACAGTCTTAGGCTAAAAGGAAGTCACATTCTGGGGGGATGTGGTGGGGGCAAATGTGACGCAATCTTCAATGCTATGATAAAGGTGGGTGGGCACAGAGTGTTGAGTCCAGAGAAGACTGTTCTGGAGTTTGGAGGTGGGTACAGTCAGAGAGGGCTTCTCAGGGAAGATGGTTCTGAGCTCGACTTGCAGGGAAAACTGGATTTAATCAGTTGATAATGTGGAAAGAGGGAAGAGGAAAGAACTACCTCCTAGACAGCATGGCATGTATGAAGGCAGAGTAGTGGAGGAGTGCATGGTGGTTTGGACAGTGTGGTGTGTTTGGGAAAGTCTTGGTATCAAGCCAGGGCTCTGACTTGGGGATCCCTTCGATCACCAGCTGGTTCTGCCACTCAGAGCTGCTGTGATGTGCAAGGGCTTCTGTTTCTTCCTAATAAAACCAGTATAATAAGAATAGTAACTTCCTCGTTAAGATTGTTGGTGAAGGTTAAGTGAGTTATTATGTGTGAAGTCTTGAATTAGGCTGTACTTTAGAAGCTCTGTATCAGTGATTACCATGGTGGCCAGGGTTGTATATATATATATGGGCATGCTTATTCATCTATTTGGAAGAAACCAAATCTGGGAAGTGAAACCTGAGCAAGTTCCAGGTTATATCTAATGCAGTCCTTTGGTTTAAGCCCTGGCAGACATTCAAGCCATGAGAACTATAAAGGATGTCATCAGTCTGTTCTAAATTGATGGCCTGGACCGCTGAGTCAAGGAGATTTTGCAAGATCATGTCAATGTTGTAATCTTATCATTACTGTAATCACTTCTACTTAGCAATTTCCTCATCTCAAGAAATGAGTCAGAATAGTTTGTGTTAGAGGTTTGCACTTTGGAATCAGATCTATCTGGTTGGGTTCCCACTCTGTCGTGCGGTTATGTCTTGTAGCTCTCACAGAAGCTCTAGAAGCTGGGTCTTCTCTCTCGTTTCTTGCACACAAAGAAACCCAGGCTTGGCAGAGTGAAGCAAATGGTCTACCATCGTAGAGGTGGTGGGGGCAGCTGCACTTCAGGTCCAGGGAGGGAGCTAGGGGTTTTTGCTACATTTTCTTTTTTTCTTTTCTTCTCCTGCCCCAATTCTGTAAAATGGGTCATGATAGTACTTACCTCCATATTGGTGTGATGGTTAAAGGAGACACTGCTTGCTAACCAGCTGGCACCACAACTGACTCCAAATAAATCTTCAACAAGTTATCTTTAATGATAACAATGACCTTTGGGTGTGAATAAATATAGAAAGAGAAGACCATTCAGTGAGATAGTATAGAAAGAGTTTGTGGTGATTAGTTTATATAAAAGTACAACCCTACCCCACCCTTACTATTCTCATCCTGCTTTATTTCTCTCTAGATTACACCTAATTTGCAAGCATATAATATTTTAATGATATTTAAATTTTGTTATATATTATATGTTAACATATTATGTTAAATATTGTATGCTATTATGTAATATATCTATGTATATTATATTTTAATGCTATATCTTTTTATTTTTGCATGTCCCTACGTAAGCTTCATGAGGGTAGAATTATGATCAGTCTTGTTCTTGATTGTGTCCCCCATGTCTTGGAAATAATAAGTGTTAATTTGATAAACATATTTAGAGTGAATGAATGAATTAGCAAATTAATGTATCTGTTAATCACTAGAAAGTAAACAATTCAGGTCCCTTCCAGCCTTGAGATCCTGTGATTCTGTGGTCTCCCATGTGTTCCTGGACCATTCCTGCTTTTGAAGGACAGGATGGTGAGAAGGCTTGTGTCTCAGGTACTGTGCTGGCTAAGTCATAGATGCTGGATGAATCTCAAGCCCTGTGTGACATGCACCTTGTTAGGAGCTCTGTTCCCATCTGTTCATTCTTTGGGCACAGTCTCATGCTTCAAGATGCCTTCCATATTTGGCTGCCATCAAGTGGATGCCAAGCATCAGTGCTGTGTCAGAAATGACAACATCGTATCTCTCAGCACAGACTTGTGGAGAGAAGCCATGGTCCCCGTCCTTCATGTTCTTCTGTTAGCAGGCCAGCAGCAGGGATGCCAGAGACTTCTCCCTTTCTCCTCCAATCCAGACAGAGCTCCTAATAATTCCTCATATGGATTCTGGATCTTTCCCAATTCATACTGTGTGCTCTCCCAGCACAGCAGAGATCTCATCAGGGAGAATGCTCTCTCAACAGGACTAGCAGCTCCTTTCCTTTCTGAATGAGCACAACACACTTGGTCCTTTAGAAGCAGCTGCAATCTCCTCTTTTCCTCTTTCACACTGGCCACTCTTTCTGAGTCTCTCTCTGAACTCTTCTTGGTGACCCTAGCATTCTGCTCTACTCCCTACTTCCAATCTAACCATGTTCCCTCCTCCAGCAGTTCCATCCATACTCCTGGCTACAAGGACCAGCCCAAGCCAGGGACTTCTCTTACCTCAGCTCCAGCTCCTGACTGAAAACAGACCTTTCTACTTGCCCCATCCTATCTCAGTGAGTGCAGCTCCATCCATCCGGTCTCATGGATCAGAACTCTGAGTATTGGCTGTGTCTCCTCCCTTCCCCTCACTTGGTTACCCCTTCTCGGCTTCCCCTCAGTCATGTAGAGTGGACTCACCCCTCCCTATGCATGCCAGACCCAGGCCCTCAGCATTTCTCACCCATGCCCTTGACCCCTTGCTTCAGGTCTTTGTCCTCTCAAACATACCCACTTCACAGGAGCAGCAAGCAGTAGCTTTTCCTTGTCTTCTCTCTTCTTTTTGATAATGCCAGATATACTTTAATTTTGCCACTGTTTTCAGAAATAAAATGTTTGATTCAAATACTGAGAATCCAACCAAAAGAATTTACCTTTACATAAACTAATATTTTCATAATTGTATATTGACACCCTCTGCCAACCTTCAGATCAACTGGAAAATGCTGGATCTGAAAGAAAATTCCTTTAAAGTTGGAGCGATTTCTCTAGAATACATTTCCAACTATACCTGCTCCTGGTTAAAATTGTTCTGTGACTTCTGCAGGACTGAATCTCAGTTTCTTAACCTGGCCCGGCCTGGCTCTCTGGCTCATCCACCACTGGCATCCTTCACTTCCTCACCTACAAATCGCAAAAGCAGTGTTTATTCCTCTTGCACAGCATTGTTGGGATGACCCAGTGAGCTGAGCCTTCTCATATATGACCCTGGCCAGTTCTGTGACTGGACTATAGTAAATGCTCGACAAATACCCACTTCCTTTCCCGTCTTCTTGAACTAACATTTGGAATTGATTGTAGACGTCAGGGGAGATTTCCTTCCTGTGAACCAAGAGTGAAGTATTTCTAGCTGCTTCCCTTTGCCCAGGCAAAAGCTGAATGCACCTCCCTCATAATTCCATCTCTGTGATGACAGATTATCAAGTAATTAGGGCAGTGTGCTTGAAACTGTGTCAGCTCCCTGATGGTCCAGTCCCAAAGTGCCTGGCCTAGTACTGTGCAAGGCCTCTGCCTCTCTCCATGCCGTTTCCCAAGAACTCTGGGCCTCCGACTGAGATGATGGGAAAGAGAAGTCTCAGGCTCCTGGCTCGCCATGTCTCCACAGCAGGTTTGCAGTGGGGACTCAGCAGTGGGGGTTAATGAAACAAGGGTGGGTGTTAGAATCACAAAATGAGGGTTTGAGTCCTCACTCCTGCCCTCACTACCATGACCCTGCACATGTCACCTACCCCTTCTGAACCTCAGTTTCCTCAGCTCTGAAATGGGAGTAATGCTCTTTGTCTCATTGGGTTTGTGGAAAGATCAAATTAAATAATTAACTAAGATATTATTCCAAAATGGAGCCGGTAATTACTGCTATCGCATGTCTGTGCTGAAGAGTGGTGTTTTCAGAGCAGGCTCCTTCCCACTTACTCTCTCAATGAACTGGGGATGGTTAATGAACCTCTCTGAACCCTAGTGTATTTATTTTAAGAATAGGGACAATTTCCCTACGTGCTTCATGGGACTGGTCACATATGTGTTCTGGTAAGCCATAAGGTGGTAATGATAATTACCATTCCTGCCATTTGTGCTGATCCTGGAAGATAGACTTATTCATCATTATTAACTCAGGACAGTGAGTAATATTGTCCTTAGAGGGTGGTGCCCCAGGTGGAAATCCTGGACAACTCACTCATCTGTATCTCTTTCCTCAACTAAGAGGTTGAGTTTTGGAGACAGGGCAAGAGTACTATAATAACAGTAAGTGTCCAATAACACGTGCTGGGTGAATGAATGAATGAAGATGAAAACCATTGCATGACACTCTGTGAAGTCTGCAGGAAGGTCAGAGCAGTAGGTGCATGTGTGAAGGGTTTTGGCACCGAGCAGAATGGTCACACGGCGTGGCCTAGCTTTCCCCTGTCATCTCCTGCCACAACAGCCTCACCCAGCCTATGGGGTCTCTCCTCACCCAGCCCCCTGGGTCAGAGCCCAGGTTGACGGTGAAGCCCGGGGGGCTGTGGTGTGCCACTGGCGAAGCATGCAGGAGGTGCATTGGCCCTACTCTGTTCCCACTGGAACATTGAGCCCAATGGTCAGAGATTCCTAGTGTCTTTATCTTCCTTTTGAGTGCTGGAATGTTCCAGAAATCTGTATAGACATCTTTTAAAGCTTTGTTTTGTTCTTGACAAATGGTGAACTGAATACATTCCTTTTTTTCTAAGTGTGGGTGAATTAAAGAGAGAGAACACAACATTTTGGACTTTGAAAGCATCAAAAATCCTCCTATCTCAGCATCTGATAGATGTAAAGATGCTACTGCAACCTCCCTCTCTCCCACACCCTCCTACCCAGTTTCTCCTGCCTCATCCTGGCTGGTGTGCGTGCATCCTGAGATGGACACCGGCTGTCTTAGCTCACCTCTCACCTGGAACAGCTCTTTCCTGAGCCCAGGTCAGCCTGCCCTCAGCTTTTCCTCCTTGGTCTCAGTTGGCCTCTGGAGTCTCACGCTAGACCCCTTGTCCATTTTCTAGTGGGGACTTCAAATGCTTGGGAATTGTGTTTTGTCTCCTCATCATATTTTCTTTATGCTTAAGTCTTTCTTTAAATACTTCTTGCTACATTTTTGTTTGTGACAATAATATAGGACAATTGTGGCCATAAAGCTTATTATGTGCCAGGCACTGTCCTCAATGCTTGGTTGTTCTCTTCCTGTCTCTCCTTCCCTTTCCCCTCCCTCTTCCTCTTCTTCCCCTCCCCCTTTCCTTTCTTTCTTCTCACAACAGCTGAAGGAGTCTGGAACTCTGATTATCCTGATCTTACAGGTGGGATGGTCAAGGCACAGGAGGACAAGGCCAGTAGCATAACTGGTGTTTGATTCCAGAGCACTGGACCCAGAGTCTGCACTCTTAACCCTAGACCTATCCTCTTCACTTTTTTGAAATGTTACTAGGAATTCAACAAAAATGGTTATTGATACAGATTAGTGATGGGCTGTTAGTTGCTGGATGCCCCGCTGGTATTTTGCCTGATCTACACAAGAAGGATGCAAGAAGATCTCACTGTTTACAGGAGGGGAACCTGAGGTATAAGAAGCCATTGGCGCTCTGACCTCCTTCTTCTAAACAAATGCACTTGACTGAAGAAACACATTCCATTGCTCCTACATGCACCACACTGGAATTTCATAGCAGTACCTGTTATTTTCCAGAGAAGGAAACCGAGGCATGAGGGTAACTTGGCCAGGGCTGCGTTAAGTGGTAAGATGATGAACCAGGTTTTGACCTGGACATCAGGCTATTGGGAGGTGCGATGAACAAGGTAGAGGTAGAGCAATGAACAAGACTGGGTTCTTCTCATCCTACCAATGTTGTAGTAGGAAAGTAGACATTAAACAACTAATTGCACAGTGTTGATTTAATGCAAGTTGGGATGTTAGCCATCCAAATAAGTAATTAACATTATATTCTGTGTGAGACTTGTGGGATTAGGAGAAGCAATTGACTAGAGCAGAGAGGAGGGAGGAAGACATCCAGGTAAAGGAGACAGTGTGTGCAAAGGCCCTGAGGTATCATCAGGACACAAGGAAAGAGACTGTAAGGCAGAGCTAAAGAAACAGGACCAAGGGCCCAGCCCTGTAGAGCCATGAGGGCCAGATGAGATGTTTAATCTCTGAAATGGGAAATCACTGAAGGGCTTTAAGCAGGAGAAAGACATTGTTCAATTCTGTTCTGGAAAGAGTGCTCTGACTCCAGAGTAGAGGATGACAGGTAAGAAGTGATCACAGTGTCTCCAGGTGAGTGAGGAGCAGGCCTCTGGTATCTTGAGCTGGACTCCACACCTACGAACACCTGCAGGAGTCACACCCAGACACCCTCACTGTGGGTGGTCACAGCACCTCCCAACAGCCCATGTCCAGGCTGAAGCCTCGTTCATCATCTTACCACTTACACAGCCCAGGCCAAGTTACCCTCATGCCTCGGTTTCCTCCTCTGGAAAATAACACCTACTTTACGTGTTGATTGTGAGACTATGTGAATTAATATAAATAAAACCCTTAGAATGGGACCTGACACATACTAAATGCTACTTTGCCATTAGGATTATTTTTAACAGCTGCACACCCTGTTGATTGAATGCAATTGTGGTTAATTAAATCCATAAGATCATTATAACATAGAAAGCACTTATGAGAGTTTTAAGCTTAACAAATCGATCTCTTCCCATCCCAAAACCACATGTCACACCAAATGCATGCCTGTACTGCTCCTGAGTGCCCTGCTCGGGACCGTGTGTTAAAGCAGGAGTGGTACCCACTTCTCTGTCTCTCAGTGTCTCACACTGCTCATGTTTTGTTCTGAAGATCTGCTCTTTGTCCCCTGCTGGAAGAGCAGTCCCCCTATTTGGGCTGCTTCTAGCCTCCCTCCTTGCTTTCATCTTACTCAGGACATAACTTGATTGTCACTCTCTCAGGTTGCCCTTGTGGTGGACACCATGAGGTGCCATCCAGATCCTTCTTTAAAGAGGGACCTGCTTGTTGGCCCAGCTGCTGGACGTGCTGGGTGCTGGCAGCTTCCACCTGCCTCGCCCCTTCAGGAGTGCCTTGGCTGTAGTCAGCAGCTCCCCCAAAGCCAAGTCCTTCCTCGGGTGGCCCTAGTAGGTTTGGACATATGAAGGGTCACTTCTGTGTGGCTCTTCCATTTCTGGAGCTTCCTTCAAGACTGACCAAGGCTCTGGAGAGGGATGCTTGCTATCTCACCTGCCAGCGCTGCATCCTTTCCCTCCTCCGCAGGCGTGTGTTCCGAGAGCGCCGTACACCCTGTCAGCTCCCGCACACGAAGGTCTTGGGGTCTGCTTCAGAGGTGCCCGCCACCTGCAGCCATGCCGCTGCTGGCTCTCAGCAGGGAGGAGGCAGGCTCACTCCATGTTCCCCCTTTAGTTGACTTGCCCCCTACATTTTCCTCACAGTGAAAACTAGAGTCTGCCAAAAAATGCATTTGTTTATTGTTTATATCCCCTCAACCCCAGTTCCCTATACCAGAATAGAAGATTCTTTTCTTTTTTTAGATTTTGATTTTATTCAGCTTCTTTTAAGGTATAATTATACACATGGTGACTATAGTTAATACTCCTATGTTGCATACTTGAAATTTGCTAAAATAATCGTTTCTTTCTTTTTTTTTCTTAAATGCTTTTTATAAACAGTATTTTTGAGGTATAATTATAAAGCATGGTGACTATGGTTCATACTACTATATTGTATACTTGAAATTTGCTAAAATAAAAGATTCTTGTCAGCCTTGAAAACACTCAACAAATATGGGTTGGGTGGATATAGCATAATATGATGGTTGAGCTCAGCTGGTTTTGAAGTTGAACTTGTGGGGCTTAATTCCTGCCTATGACATTTACTAACCAGTGGTCTTGCATAAGCCTGTAGTCCTGAGGTCTGCTAGCCCTTGGCCTAGGGCATGCATAGTACAGAGTAAGTGCTCAATAACTCTTAGCAGTTAATACAGATCATTCATGGGATTGTTGTGAGGATTAAATGAGATAATCTGTGCAAATTGCTTCCCTAGCACAGTACCTAGTTCAGAGTAAGCACTCAATAAAATTGTCTGGTGTCATTCCCAATTGTCCAAGCTAAATGCCTGGAAGGCAAGTTTGTGTCCTCAGCCTTGGAGTTCCCTGCAGCGACAGGCACAGGGCTGAGCCGCTCCTTCCTTCCCAGCCCTGCAGGGCCGGGGTCGCCTGCCTGACTTCTGATAACTCTGCAGTGCCGAGCCTGGTGCCAGCCACACAGCACACACTTCACGGGGCACTTTCAAGAGGTGGTTTGAATGGAATGAATTTCCGTGTTGTCGGGATGCTAAAATGTGGTCTCCATGGTAATTCCCAGCCCAGCAGTCAGAGGAAGGTGCTCCAGATCTGGTAGCTGGCGCGCTGCAGCCTCCAAACACGTGCCATATTTTTTCGCATTTCTCAGACAGATTGCGGGTTGTGTGTTCATTAATTAAGATGAGAGTAATTGGTCCCAGCAAATAGTTTACACATCAGCTTGCAAATCGTGTGCACAACGAGACCCTGTGGTTCCTTCTTTCCCAGCTCATATCTCTATAGCTGGGCTTTGGCTCCTGATTATTTCCCCAAATCCCCAGGCCCTCATTTTACTACGACAGTCGAGCATTAAAGGGAGAGTAGAATTTGAAATGGAATTTCTTGTGTTTATTGTAAGTCTGTGCATACTGGGGAAGGAAGAAATAAGAAGTCCTTCATATGTAGTTAATACTTCGTCACCTTTAAAAAATACTTTTCCACATGTGATATCATTTATTACTCACTTTATCACTGGGAGCAGTTATCATTCGTCTGAAGGTGCAAAGAGGTGAGGCAATGGAGGTCCCATCTTGCCTCAGTCACTCAGAAGCTGTGGAAGTGACCACTTGCTCAGGTTTTCCATGTGTCAATTTCCTGGTGTGAATATCGGGATGATTTAGGACCTACTTCATAGGATGACACCATGAACAGAGCAAGATCTTGAGGGAAATCAGAGTCAACATGGAGCCCTCAATGACTTTGTTGGATGGTATTGGAGGCAGGGAGACCAACTTACTGAAGTCTGCTGCAATCATGGACAAGGGTGGCCAGGACTTTCTGTAGAAGTCCACCCTGAACTCTGCAAAGTATTCTTCCGTTTGAAGGTGACAGAGATCCACAGGAAAGACCATGTAGTCATGGAGAAAGTCCTGGACAAGGAGCAGTAAGAGCCATGCTTTAACCTTTGTCATACTCTTTATTATGATCTTGCACAAGCCCTGGAGCAGTCTGAACCTCTGTTTCTTCATCTGTGCAATGGAGCAAGTTATTCCTGCCCTGGGTCCCTTTTTGTGCTGTAATAAATCTTGAGCATAATGATTATTAGAAAGGTTTGAGGAAGACATCTTATGCTATGTAAGACACACTGTTAGCGTTCTTATGGGGCAGTGAGATTATATATAGATATAGATATAAATATCTATCTATATATCCATAGATATATACAGATAGATGTCTATATATGATGTGTAATTCAGAAAATATTTCCCTGATGAAAAGGCTTCTTATTAGGACAAATATCAGTTCTAGCCTAAGACTAGTCATTAAATCACCAAAATGATTCTTTTTTTCTTTTCCTTTGGCCTCAGTTTCCTTCCTATTTGAGACACATGTTAGACTAAATGGCCTTTAAGCTCCTAACAGGCATGCTATCATGATAAATTGGTAACTAGCAGGTAGTAGATTAATTACATGGAAGGGAGACCTCTTGTCATCCTAAATATTTGTACCTGCTTTTTGTCAGGTACTTATCTTTTCAATTGTGTTGGTCCATTTTCTGTTGCTATAACAAAATGCCTGAGGCTAAGTGTTTACAAAGTAAAGATGCTTATTTAACTCAGAGCTTTGGATACTGAAAATCCAAAGTCAGGTGGTTCCACCTGTTTGGCCTCTGGTGAGAACCTCCCTGGCTGCCTCACAATATGGCAGAGAAACTGAAAGGGAAAATGACCATGCACACAAGGAGGTGGCTGGATGGAGTGGCCTTGTTTTATAACAACCCTCTCTTGAGAACTAACTCAGTCTGTGAGACCAGCATTAATCCCTTGCAAGGGTTGTGGCCTCATGGCCTAAGTACCTTGTACTAGGTCCCACCTCTTACAGGTTCCACCACCTCAATACCACATTGCTGGAGATCAAGCTGCCAGTCCATGAACTTTGGGGGACATCTTTGAACTATAGCCAGACCACAGCACCTACCTCACTTAACTGTCACATGACCTTATGAGACATAATAATAATCCCTCACAGGGAAAAATTGTCCACCCTTCACTGAGAAGGAAATAGCCTCAGAGAATGTTATAGGTTAAATTGTGTCCCCTCCCCCCCTCCAAATGTATATGTTGAAGTTCTAACTCTAGTACCTCAGAATGTGACTTTAATTTGAAGTGGGATTATTGTAGCTATTGTCAGTTAAGATGCTGCTGCTAAGCTGGGTTCTAAGCCAGTGTGACTGGTATCCTTATGAAAAGGGGTGTTTGCACACACATGTGCACACATGTGTACATGCACAGAACATCATGTGGAAATGAAGTCACAGATCAGGGTGAGACTTCGGCTTCCAAAAGATGCCAGGGATTGCAACAACCCCTCAGAAACGAGGAGGGGGCAGAGAACAGAATTGTCCTCACAGCCTTCAGAGGGAAGCTCCTGCCAACACTTTGACCTCAGACTTCTGATCTCCAGAACTAGGGAGATAATAAATAACTGTCCTCCAAGCCCCTGGGTGTGGCACTTTGTTGCGGCAGCCCTAGGAAACTGATACACAGAGGCTCTGCAACTTGCTTGGAGTCTCAAAGCTGGTAACGCAAACAGGTCTCTTTCCCTCCAAGGTCCGTGGACTACATGCTGTCTCCATGCTGGGACATCCGGCCCCATGTGTGAAGGAATGGGGTGAGGGAGGGTGTTCTGGAGCCTTCTGCAGACCTGGGCTCCTCTCCCCGTCCACCCCTCCTCTCCTCTGCCTAGGAAGGGACAGTCTCTGAGCTCGGAGGCCCTTTCTTCTTCCCACTCCTGCTTGCCTGCAGCACTGGAGGAAGTGGCAGGTAGGCAGACGGCCCCTGGCTCGGCTGGCTTCCCTAAATGGTAGCCTCCCACAGTTAGAATGTGGCATCCCCCTGCCAAGGAACCAGCTGCCCCACGTCGGAATGGGATGTCACAGCAGGAGGGGTGTGTGAGCAGAGGTAATCAGAGAGCAAACTGCTCAGGCTAATGTCACTTTTGTCTAGCAGCCCAGGCTCCTGGCCCAGGCAGCAGAGCATTGGCAGTTCACCCTGGGACCTGAGTGTGCTTGCTTACGCAACCCCAGACGTGCTTCTCTGTTGGCTTAGGGGCACTCAGACAGCTCCACGTGGGGGTGGAGGGGAGGCTGTGGAGGAAGGACCCTGGGGGAAGGAATCCCTTCCCCAGCACCTGCACTCTCACTTGCTCCTCCTCCTTGGGAATCCTTGGAAGTGGCCTTAGTCAGCTGCTCTACTCGGTTGAGACGGCCTCTGGAGGCGAAGTGAGTTTCAAGGCTCTACAGAAAGGAGAATGAGACCCAGGTTAAAAACCAATCTGTCTGCACGAGTGTCTAGACTCTTTCTCTAGCACAGGCCATAACACACAGAGGCCGTGCGCACGATTCTGCATGACTTCCCTGCCTGCTCCTTACCATAGAGGGCTAGCTTTCCGTCTTCTTCCTAAACTCTGGATCCAGCTATGTCATTTAGTAGGTGAGCGCCTCCTGCCACAAAGAAGAAGTGCCAACTCCTTGACCTGTACCCGGTCCACCTTAGTGCTTTCCTACCCCTCCTCCCTGCACAGCGCCCAGTCTTTGGCATCCAGACTGACCACATCGCCCCCAGCGTGCTCCTGTTCCCTGGCTCAGGTTCCTCTCCCAGGCTTGGAGTGCCCCCTGCACTGCACTGGAAGTCCTCCCGGGTCAGAAGTCGATCCCCTGCAGCCTTCCCAGGTGTACCCGGCAGGTCTACCTGACAATCTTTAGTTTTGCAATGGTGGCATAGCTGAGGGCTACATTGCCTGTATTCAGATCCTTTTCCAACAGCTTCTAAGCTGTGTATCTTTGGGGAAATTGCTAAACCTCTTTGGGATTTTATTGGGGATGATAACAGTGAATCTTTACCCCATTAAGCTACTGGAAAGAACTAAAAATGGTAAGCAAATTAAATAGTTCATTTAGTACTTTGTTCTGTGATTATTTCTTGCTTGTCTACCCCATTAAAGTGTGTGCACCTTGTAGGGCAAGACTGTGTTTTATTTGCCTCTGAACCCCTCAGAGTTCCTAACTCAAGGCCTAATGACTGGTTAATACATATTGATTATACAAATAAATGAATATATACAAACATAAATAAAAGATGAACCAATTTATAGTGACGCTGTCATGTGTGTACCCAAGCATCAACCAAATGATAACATTAACAGTAGAATTAGTCAGAAGGTTTATTGAGTGGTTACTATGTGTCAGGCACTCTTTTGGAACACTTTGCTAACACTCAGTTGTCTCAATGACACTCTGAGGTACACATTATCATTTTCTTCAATGTATGGATAAGATACCTGAGGTGCATGGAGTTTAGTGACTTCCCTAGGACTACACAGCCAGAATACAGCAGAGCTGGAGTCAGTCGGACCACCTGACTCAGAGTCCATGCTCACCACCTCTCTAGAGAAGGTGTGACGGCAGTGAGCAGACCAGAGGAGCAAGAGGAGTCCAAACCAGCACCCCATGCTAAGCAGCAGAATAGAGAGGGAGACAGAACAGGGCAGGGCTATGTTTGGAGTAAGCAGATAGGACTGAGGCCTTTGCTGCAAATGTCTTTGGAACATTTTCCACTGTTCACTGTAAGTCAGTCTGGTTATCTTAAAGGAATTGAGATGGTGTGGTTGATCATGGGTGTAGCAGGTGTGGTCCCATCTGAGGACAAGAAGATGGATAAGTTGAGTTCTTCCCTTTCGTTGTGTTGTGTTGCTAGCACCTAGCACAATGCCTAGCACATGGTCCATGAGTAATACACGACAGTTGAAGATTTAGTACTGTGGGCGGGTCCTCCATTCCTACCCACATTATTTTAAACTACTTCTCATCTATATGCCGGAAAGCCAGAGTTAAAGGAGAGGATGTACCTCTTCCTGTGTGAGATTGTGCCTTTCCAAGAAGCCTGCATCTCCCATCATCAGCTCCTGCACAGCCTTCAAGATTCCTGCACTTTTGGAGCTCCAGCAGGTAGCATCGCTGTGAGTGATGAAACCCGCGGATGGTCTCAGTGGTGAGCAGATATTAACACTTTGAATCAATTGCACCTTCTTGATTACTGGGAAAACTGTTCGGAGGCTGGCAGAGAGTTATTGCGCCATGCAACAGTCGAACATGGGTGATACAGTGAGAGAGGATGGCATAAATGAGTTTAAGGCAAAGATGGATTTGCACTTGGAAACTGAAATCATACAGTGGGTTTTGCTGGTGGAATTGCAAAGTACATCTGGCACAATGCCAAGCATAATGCAGATGGGCTGCTGGCTGTCTCAGCTTCTGCTTTCCATTGTGGCTAACTGGGAAATGGGGAAATTAATAGCTCCTACCTCACAGGGAAGTAAGTTGGAGTACATGAGTTAATAAAAATAAAACATATAGAACAGTGCTGAGAATGTAGTAAGCACTCACTGAGCATTAGCGTTGATAGATGCCAGGCACCCTGAGGACCACTAGGGAGAAGTCAGGCTAGGTCACATCCTCACAGGCCTTACAGTGTAAAGGACAAGACAGCCATATAACCATTATGGAATGTAATGGGTGACATGGTGGAAAAGCATGGGGTATTGTGTAACTTGGAAGAGAAGCAGGACTTGGATAGTCAGGGAAGGCCTTATTGATTAAGTGCTGTGGTGGGAGAAACAAGCATGAGAACAGGGAAGAGGAGGTTCCTAGGCAGACCCAAGTGGCAGCGTATGAACAGGAACAGAACTGTGAAATCCACTGTGGGAGCTCAAACTTCAGGTGAGCTAGAAGGTGGAGTTTGTGTGTGTATGAGTTTCCTGTAGCTGCTGTAACAAAGTAGCACACACTTAAGACAGTGGAAATCTATTCTCTATTCTCAATGGTTCTAGGGGGCTATAAATCCCAAACTTGGGTGTCAACAGGGCTGTGCTCTCTCTGGAGGCTTAAGGCAAGAATCCTCCCTTTCTTCCTCCTGGTTTGCAGAGTTGCCAGCCCTCTTCGGCCTTCCTTGGCTGGGAGTTGCATCCCTCTGCTCTCTCCTTTGCCTTCACACAGCTGTGCTCCCCCTGGGTGCATCTCTGTTTTCTCTTTTTTTAAGTCTTCCAGTCTCTGGATTAGGGACCATCCTAATGTAGTATGACATCCTATCAGCTTAACTAATTTCACTTGCTAGGACCGTATTTGCAAATGAGGTTATATTCTGAAGTTCTGAATAGATAAGAATTTTGAGGGAACACTATTTAACCCCCTGGTACAGTTGGGGTGACCAAGGAGTATAGAAATGACTGAGAGTGAAAGGAGACAGCAACCAGGTTATGGAGGGCTTATAATAAGTTATAAGCAAACTTTCATAAGCACTGGCAAAGTATCAGGAACTGTGATGAGCACTTTCCTCATATAATATGCAGACCCTGGATCATAGTCCATGCTCAGGTTGAGTTAGGCCAAAGGGGAAAGTCTGAACTCAGGGTTCCCAATGTGTCATCATCAGGGTCTTAGTAGGAGGCAGATGGCCTGGGGTACTTTGGGAAGGCTTAATGAAGGGCCTCTTTAAGGAGTAGCTTCAGGACTTAGGGAAACCACACAAGATAGAGCAGAGTTAGGGGCTGCAACCACTTATGGACCTGAAAGTTGTGGGTGAGGGAGCAGGTACTGCAACCCAAAACTAGAAAATCCCATGCAGAGGCCACCTTGGGAAAAGTGGTGACTCTTGGTGGAGGGTTCACCCACCCAGTGTGCACAGGAGGGCACCCAGGTGAGGAAATTCCTGCTGGGATCTCCTGGGCTTACCCCAGCTGGAATCCAGTAAACCAGAGAGAGCAGATGGCCATAATCCATGGGAATCTGCCTCCTAGGCCTGAGCTCAGTGGAGAAGATAGGGTCTAGAGACGCAGACAGAGGTGTCTTGCACTAGGACACTGGTCTCACCATGGTTTGGTTTCTGGGAAATGGGAAAGTAGGGTGAGATGAGGAAGACAGTGTACCCAACAATGAGAAGGAACATAGCCTTGGTGCATTCAGATTGCTAACCGTGTGACCTTGAGCAAATGCCTGCCTCAGGGGCTCCAAGATCATCGTACATACCAATCATGTCAGGTGCCCAACAAAGTGTGTGGCACTTGTAAACAGCAAGCATCCACCACTGTTACTGTCATGAACAACACGAAACAGCAATCTATTGCAGTGCCATCTCTCTTGAAGGCCTGTGGCTACTCGCCCTCACTTCTTAGAGCATTAGTGCATTTATTTGTATCCTCACTTACACAATGTGTATTTGCTGAGAATCTAGTAGATGCCCATCACTGGTCTAGCTTGTCATGGTGAACAAAGCAACAGAACTCTCTGCCCTCATGAAACCTACATTCTGATAGGGAGAAGAGACAATAAACAAATAAAGATAATCTGTAGCCTGTCAAAAGTTGACAAAGGCTATAGAGAAAAGCAAAGTCGACAAGGGAGACAGGAAGTACTGAGGAAGGTGTTGCAGTTGGAAACACAATGATAAGAAGGAACATTGAAGTGACAACAGAGCAAACATCTGAATGGAACTGGAGGAAGAAGCATTCTGATACCTGATGGGAAAAGGTTCCAGGTAAAGGGAGGGATGCAGAGGTCCTGGAACGGAAGCACACCTGTAGCGTCTGAGAAGCAGCAAGGATGTAGCATGGTAGGAACTGAGCCTGACGAGGCCAGAGAGCTAAGAGGAGCCAGGTCTGCACGGCCCATGCTCTGTGTTCTACCTGACACACCGACACATTCTGCAACCCTTGTCATCCCAGGTTAACACTGTGCCTCCTGTGCTGGTCACCTATGGTGAGTGTAAGGATCCAGTAAAAAGACAGGATGGGATGTAGCTTTGAACATCATTAAGTATGAGGGAAGATAATGTTTGTATGGCTTAGTAATTTTGCTTTAGGCCACCTGCTGCTGGGTGGAAAGGCTGCCCGTGCCCTCATGGATGTGGCTGTGCTGGACCATTGCTTGACAGCAGGTTGCATCTCTTTTACACCACACTCCTCTTCCTCCTGTGCCTCTCCATTTCCAGGGCCTGGTGTTTAAACAGCAGCTCTTCCCCACTGTGTTCTGTGCCCCTGACCTCCTCAGAGGAATTGCACACCAGTAATTCACAGTGGCCTGTTATTAGCCTATATGCAATAAAGACTTTCTGTAGGTTATAGGAAATAAATGTGCTTTTTACTGTCATCTGTGGTTCTTATTAAACATATCCCACAGTGGGGGAATATCTTTGTGGGACCAAAGAGTTTTATGTCCAAACAGCCAATGAACTGATAATGGGTTTTATGTCCAGCCATAACCATTGACGTTGAAGGGAGGCAGGCCTCCTTTCCAGGCAGTGAGGAGTTGTGGGCTCTCAGCCTGCAGTATGTAAAAACCTATTAATGTGGTGGCCTAGGCCTGTAAATAGGGAAGTTGGTGTCCTCATGCTTGGCAGAAATGTGGAATCTGAGAGGCCCATGAAGCTAAGGCAAGAAGTCTGGAGCAAGTATGAATGGGATAAGATTATGGGACAAGACTGGATGAGTGGCTCTTTGCACCCCTGGAGACTTCAGCAATGATGAGCGTATTTTTTTTTTTTTTTTGGTTGTTGTTGTTGTTGTTTGTTTGTTTTTCATTAGGTATAGAAGCTACTGTTAATTCTCTTGGCAGGAAAATGGAAAAAGAAGAGCAACTAAAATGGGTCTCTCTTTTGTGCACCAAAATATCCTTTACATATACCATTTTTTTAAATCTGCTAAACAAACCAATGAAACCAATCCAATCTTAACTCCAGTTTTATACATGATATAAAAAGAGATTTAAGATGAAAAGATTTACAGTTGACTCATAATCAGCCAGAGTAGAAACCCAGAATGGTTACATCAAGCCAGACCCAACTTCTCATCCCAGAAAGCTCTGCATGACTTAGCGTCTTCATATGTAAAACAGGGCTGATCAAGCCCTGCCCCAGGACCATGGAGCACCACGAGGAGAGCTGGTGCCTGCCATGTGCTCCAAAGGACAGAGCCCTGGCTTACAGTCCAGGGTGATTCATCCTCGCTAACTCCTTCCCTTTTTTTCTTACCTTAACTATTACATATGAGTGGAAGGAACAGCAGGCAATAATGTGGGGCCATAACTTGGTTGAGACCCAAACAGAGAGGTCAACAGAGCCAGGAACTGTGATGCAGTCCTGTAATCCCAGCTGCTTGAGAGGTTAAGACAGAAAGATTGCAAGTTCAAGGACAACCTGGGCAAACAGTGAGATCCTGTCTCAAAATTAAAAATACTCTGGATGTATCTCATGGGTAGAGTGCCCCTGGGTTCAATCCCCAGGACCACAGGGAGGAGGGGGGAGGAAGAGAGAGAGGGAGAGAGAGAGAGAGAGAGAGAGAAAGAGAGAGAGAGGGAGATGGAGAGATCAATAGAGAGTATAGTATGGTTGACACCATGGATGTCTCAGACTTTTTCCTGAGATTGCGGTATAGGATTAGTTTACACAGTGATTTCCCAGTGAGTTATCTAAATGTAAATAGAAATTGGGGTTCCCTGTCATCACTGGGAAAGGCAAAAAGAAGTGAATCCGTGGTTATCGGTCCCTATCAAGCGGCCGCCCTTCGCATACATCATCCTTGCCATATTTCCAAGAGATTGTAAATTCCATGAGGGTTGGAATCTTGGTTCCTCTGTGTTTCCATGGTATCACCAGCACCTACAACAATCATGGCATCTGGCAGAGCATCAGCAAACATTTGCTGAATGGACAGTGGACTGGCACAGAGCAGCACCCGGCACAACCCATCAGCCACGGCCACGGAGCAGCTCCTGGAGATAGGCAATATGGTGGCTCTGTCTCTGCTCCCTGCTGCACACTGCTCCATGGATTCCTCTTATCACACTACAAGTCTCTTCCAAAACCCCACTATGTTTCATCCATGATCCTGTATCACCTCCACTTTGTGTCCCTCACCATCACTGAATTCATGACCTACAATGTAGCCAGGAGTTTTTTTTTTATTTTTACAAACTGCATTTTGACTCATTGTACACAAATGGGGTACAACTTTTTGTTTCTGTGGTCATGCACGATGTAGATTCATACCATTTGTGTAATCATGCATGTACATAGGATAATGATGTCTGTCTCATTAGTAATTCGAGAAATGCAAATTAAAACAACTCTAAGATTTCATCTTATTCTAATTGGAATGGCTATTATCAAGAACACAAACAATAATAGATGTTGGCGTGGATGTGGGGAAAAAGACACATTTTTACATTGCTGGTGGAGTCGCAGCCACTCTGGAAAGCGGTGTAGAGAATCCTCAGAAAACTTGGAATGGACCCACCTTTTGACCCAGTTTTCCAACTTCTCGGTTTATATCCAGAAAAAAAAATTTTTAAAGAAATGCAACAATGTCATTCTCCTGTTCAATATCTGCCAACAAGCTCCATGCCCCGAGAATGTAGAACTAAACCCTTACAGGCACCCAAGAGCCTCCTGGATCTGGCCCCATAACCTCCACCTTCATGGATTTCTTTCTATTCTGGATTGAACAACTTCCAGGTCCTCAAATAATCTCTGCCCTCTCCTACCACAGGTCTTCGCTCCTGCTGTTCTGTCTGCTTAGAACAGTGCTCTGTGCTTGCTCTACACCTCTCTATACAAAGCTTTATAACATATTGTTACATTTTCCACTAAACATTACTTTATCAGGGGGTCCTGCCTGAAACCTAGGACACAGGGTTCCTGACCTAACATTTCCAAAATGCCCTGAAGTTCCCTTTTCAAATGCTAATTATTTTTTTTTAAAATATGTATTTTTCTTACCACTTTGAAAGTCCCATGAAAGAAAAGGTGGATTCTATTCTGTCATTTTATTTATAAATATATATATGCTTATATATATCATATAATTTCCATATATATTTATATATTTATATATTTATGTGTATTTTTATTTGTTTATAACTCTACACACAGAGCATGGCACATCATGTATACTGAATAAATATTTATTAACTCATTTAATATTAAGAGTATCTTACAAAATAAAAATATTTATTCTTTTCAGGTTAAAAAAACTGAATTCTAAAGAGATTAAATTTCACACTCAAGGTCACGTAGCCATATTAAGGAGTCAAGTCCAAATGTGACTCTAAAGTCCATGTTCTTTCTGCATTTCAAAGTGAATTGCCCCAGCAAATGGAATATATTCTGCTAAGCAGCAGGTCATAACAGGTCATATACTTGCCAGTTTGTGAAGAATCTGAGTGTACCAGGCCACCAGTGCTTCTCCCAGGACGCAGAAGTCTGTGCAGAGCTTTCTGTGTGGCCACCAAGTGACGCAGAGCATCGCTGTCGCTGGAAAGGAGTTCGAAGACTGCGGAGCTGATGTATGTTTCCTTTCTTCTGGCTTCCAGATAAGCAGACATGGATGGACTTTCAACTCAAACAGAGGCGACCTGGTTAACTTCTGTCCTCAGTGTCAGGAGAAGAGCCCATACTCTCACCTGTGTGGAATTGCCTGGAGATCTTTCATTCACTCATTCTACAGTGACTCACACTGTAGTCACCTACCCTGGTGACTCAGAGGGGACTCTAGCCGTAACAAGGGAATGAAGCTGATGATTCCTTTTGGGAAAAAAAAAAAAAAAAAAAAAAGACAACTTTGAAATTGCTCTTTCAGGCATGGAGAGGGGAAAATTTAAGATTAAATATGTGACTCATATTCATCTATGGACAGTGTTGCTCCATACAACCCATGGATTAACAAAACAGAATTTTCGAAATAACTGCAATTTGATTATTGGTTTTCAGTCTGTAAATATGTTTCACAAATGTCATGTCATGATTCTTGGAGCCCATTCAGAACATCCTTATTTCACAAGTTAAGAAACTAAGGCCCAGAGACGTGAACTAACTTTGTTCAAGTCTCAGCCAGGGACTGAGACTGTATCCGCAAGAGCTGCGCACTTCATCCCTAGCAACAGTCCCTGGCACCTGGCTGGGGTACTTTTATCCAATGCCCACTCCGTCTAAGATGCTTTATTTTCTACACTGCACAAAGGATACGAAAACAAGTAATGTTCAGGCTCTGTTCTCTAGAAGTTCATGATGTGTGCAGAGGATACCAGATGGACCAATTAAGTTCATAAAACAGGTTCTAGCAAAGTAACTTGAAAGCTAATGTGGAAATGTGTTCAACCTCACTAGTAATTAAAAACATGCAAATAAAAGTAATGATGTGTCATTGTTTCGTTATTCATGTCCTTCCTAGTTTCAGAGGGACTTGCTTTAGAAAAAAAAGAAGACGATAGAATCAACAGGAAAAGGAAGTTACTCTTTCTGCATATCTGTCTTGTGGGAGGGACAAGTTTTGGCCCAAGTTTGAACTATTTGAACTTTTCACTTGTCATGATACTGAACCTCAGTTTCCTTGGCTTATTAAGAAAAAGTTTATTATCCCCATTGGATATTTGATAAACATATATCTTTATTTTAGTTTAAGAAAATTCAGCTGGACTTGGTGGCACAGGCCTATAATTCCAGAGACTAAGGAGGCAACTAAGGAGGCTGAAGCAGGAGTGTGGCAAGTTTGAGTCCAGCCTCAGCAACTTAGGGAGACCATGTCTCAAAATTAGAAAGCTTTAAGAAAATGTGGTAGTTTTACTCAGCCATAAAGAAAAAAAATGAAATTATGTAATTTACAGGAAGGTGAATAAAATTTGAAATATTATGATGAAATAAGCCAAACTCAGAAGGTCAGGGTTCTTTATTTCTTGTCATATGTGGAAGCTAGAGAGGAGAAAGGAAAGAAAGGTGTTGCGGGGTGGTCAGGTGTGGATCTCATAAAAATCAGAGGGAGGAGAGGAGAAGAAGGGAGGGAGGATGGAGGTGCTGGTGTTTGGGTGATATTGGCCAAATTGTATTGTGTGCATGTACAAATGTGAGTTTGCCCCAAAATAAAAATGTGTAAAGAGAAGACAAACTTTAGAAAGAAGGACTAAGGGTGTAGCTTAGTGGTTCTGTGCACCCTGGGTTCAATCCCTAGGAATTAATAATAATACTAAAAATTATTGTTATTGTCATTATTAAAGAAAACATAAAGCTCCCTGACTTTTCTCAAGTATTAAAATGAGAGAAGAAAGCAACCTCTGTGCATCTTCCAGTGCCTTTCACAGAACCTGACACGTGACAGAAGCAACTCAATAAAATTCACTGTCTGAAGGTTCCCGTATTTCTGCTGTCCCAATTTTTTTACCCTTGTACATTAAGAGCCTCCTTCTATCCATGACCTCCTTTAATAACCTCAAAATCTGGGAATGGGAGATTTGCTTTGCAGAGGGGGAAAGAGAAGTTCCACAAGGTTGGCACACCGGCCCCAGATCCCAGGCTGCCAGGAAGCAGAGCTGAGCCCTGGATTCAGAATGAATTGGGTCCAGAGCTTAGGCCACTGTGCTGTGTGAAGGAAGAGGAATCAAGTGAACAGCAAAACAGAAGGCAGGGAAAACCGGGAGAAGAGAGAAAGGGGTGAAGGAGACAAGAGGAGAGGGAAGCCGAAGATGGCAGGCGTGGGCATGGAACCCTACTCCTTCTAACACGGTCCAAGAAGAAAGACAAAGAGAAGGGTCAGAGTTTCTCTGGCGACAATTGTCTCTTGCAATTTAGAGGGAAATTTTCTAAAACGGCTGGTTAGGAACTCAGCCACTGTGGATGAAACCCCCAGGACGCTTTCTTCTCTTGCCACCTCATTATCGCTGGGAACAATCTGCATGGCCAGTAATGAGAGGATCTTAATGCTGGCAGTGTCACGGATGGGTAATGGCCCTGCACATGGGGCTGAGGTCACAGGGTCAGGCCCCAGTGCTGTGGGGAGAGCTGCCAGGAATGGCTGACAGTCCCCCTGGACAGACAGTCCATTAGCCCTTACCCCTCAGCGGAGCAGTAATTAGAAGGTGAGGCCCCTCTACAATCCCCGGCCAGCCGATCATCAGAGTAGGGGGGTGCAGTCTCCCTGGGGCCGGTGCTTCCTGCTGCTGGCCCTAACCACCTTATTGTCCTGAAGGCCAGCCTGTAGGATGGGATTTGCCAGGGTTCTGGGTCCTTCCAAACTCTCCTCTTAACAAAAATGCACATAAGTAATTAGGCCGCCGGAGAGCTCAGACACTATGTTTGTGGCAGCATTTAGAATTTCCACTTGGGAGCCTGTTATGGTTAGGATGTGAGTTGTCCCCCAAAAGCTCAGGTGTAAGACAATGCAAGGTTCAGTGAAGAAATGGTTGGGATATGAGAGTATTAACCCAATCAGTGAATTAATCACCTGATGGGATTAACGGAGTGGTAACAGAAGGCAGGTGGGCTGTGGCTGGAGGAGGTGGGGCATTGGCAACTTGGCTTTGCATTATCTAATCTGTATCTGGTGAGTGGAATGGTGCTCTCTGTTTCCTGATCACCATCTGAGCTGCTTCCCTCTGCCACGCTCTTCTGCCATGATGTCCTGCCTCTCCTAGAGCCCCGAGGAGTGGAGCCTGTTGTCTATGAACCGAGACCTCTGAAACCGTGAGCCTTCAAATACACTTTTCCTCCTCTGCAGTTGTTCTCTTTGGGTCTTTTAGTCACAGCAGTATAAAAGCTGACTAAAACAGCCCAAACTGCACAATAGTAAAAAACAAATTTTGGAAGCAGAGTTCCAATCCTAGCAGCTCCCTCTCTCTCTCTCTCTCTCTCTCTCTCTCTCTCTCTCTCTCTCTCTCTCACACACACACACACACACACACACACACACACACAACCATATGCCCTTGGGCTCAACCTTATTTCTGTGAACTCCACTTTCTTCACATGTCATGAAGAATAATACTACCAGCCACATAGGTTTGTTTAAACTTTTATTATTTTCTTATTATTAATAATATTTAGCATTGTGTGTCAGGTTCTGTGTTAATTGCCTTATATAATTATCCCTAATCTCAACTCTACATGTGGTTATTACTCTTATTCCTAATTTATGGAAGTGGAAATAGGCTAAGATTGAGTTGGCACGTATCTGGATTGGGATGTGTGTCTCTGACAAAATTTGTAATCTTGAAAAGAATTAGGCTATGCTGAAATTATGAATTTAACACCCCGAGGAGAGCCTGATACAGAACAGCATGTGTTTAATAATATTGGTTATTTTCTTTTCTCCTTTTCCCTTTAACATATCAGTTAGGATCCAATCAGTTAGGTTCAGTTAGGACCAGAAATCTCTCTAAGTATTTTAGGTACAGGAAATAGACTATAGGAATTGGTTGCATATATGATTCAAGTGCCAAGAAGTCAAAGGGGGATAGTGAGGTAAGCTAGATGTAAGACAGGAAGAAGCCACTCTCACCCCATGGCTGGAGGAACAAAGGGAGACCTACCACCAAATCCCAGAGACCAGGGTTACTTTCTGAGGCCACAACTGCCCAGAAACTTAGAAGAAGGTGCTACTCATCCTGGAGACACAATCCAAAGCCAGGAGAGTCAGGAGTACAAACACTCTGTCCCCACCCCTCCACCAGCCTCCAGCCTTCCACAGAGCTTCATACTGATCATTCTTACTCAAACCTGAGAGCAAGGGAGTTTGGGGAATATTGCTTCCTATAATCTTGGCACAGGACAGAAAAGGGACATGTCATCAGGTAACTGGCACATTGAACAGTTCTGTGATTAAATATGATTACACTATGTTAAATTCTGCCTAGTATTGGGGTCCATGACAGAATAGGGATCCCATTTCACAGATGAGAAAAGTAAAGGTCAGCCAGACATTAAATACTTCTTGAGCTTGCAAGAGGGCATGATTGCTTCTATGGGATTCATGGAAGTGACATTAAGGATGTCATGAGTCATGGACAAGGCAGGTTTTGTCAAATGGCTCAGCTTAGAAGAGCCATGCAAACAGAAGAGAGGAGGACAAATTTCAGTCTGTGTATTGAAAGATTTGGGCTGTATAGTCTCTGAATTTCCTGCCAATTCTTTGTTGTTGCTTTAACTTAGAAATTCTAGTGGAGATTGAAGAGATAAACAATCTAAATTGTTTCCACAATCCCTTAAAGGACCCACTTTCTAATATTACGTCCCCAGACCCTTCTTTACATTGGTTCCATGATATTTGCCCATATATTGATGGAGAAACTGTACCTCGATGGGGGAAATGTTGCTACAAGATCTGCCCAAAGAGATAGGAAATTTGGGTCTTATCTGTCTTCTTTCCACTGGCGTGTTAGTTAGAAACAGCCTCACAGCAGCTATGCCTTCATGTCTTAGCGATCTGTTCCTTCTAGGACGTATCACTGGGAACATTTGATCCATGCATATTTCCATGACACACTCCTTAGTGCTGAATTTGACAAATAAACTGCTACTGGGTTACATACCACATTTCAGCTGCTAGCAGGCAACAGCCTCACTCCTAGAATCTCTACCTCTAGTTTCTCCTGGCTCTAATCCATCACCCCACACTGTGGTAGCTGGAGTGCTAGTTTTGAAATGCAAATCTGATTATAATAATGCCTTCCTCCTCCCCACTTCAAGTCTGTCTCAAGATAAATCTAAGCTCCTTAGAATATCTTGACTCTCGCCTAAGCTCTCAATACCCTCTCCTTGGATTCTGAATTTCAGGTGTGTTAAACTACTGGCCATGCTATTCTAGACTTTCATGCAAATTGTCTGTTTTTTTTTTTTTTTTTTTTTTTTTTTTTTTTTGGCGGTACTGGGGATTGAACCCAGGGTCTTGTGCTTGGGAGGCAAGCACTCTACCAACTGAGCTATATCCCCAGTCCCTTTTTTTCTCATTTTTTTGTTTTGTTTTGTTTTGTTTTACTTTTTAAAATTTGTTCTAATTAGTTATATATGACAGTGGAATGCATTTTGACACATCATACATACATGGAGTATAACTTCTCATTCATCCAGCTGTACATGAGGTAGAGGTATACAGGTTATGTAATCATATATGCACACAGGGTAATAATGTCTGATTTGTTCTACTATCATTCCTAACCCCATACCCTCTCCCCTCACTTCAGTCCCCTCTGTCTGGTCCAAAATACCTCTCTTCTCTCCCACCTCATTGTGAATTAGCATCTGCAAAGAACAGACACTGCACAGAAGAAGAAATACGACTAATTAACAAATATATGAAAAAATGTTCAACTTCTCAGCAATTAGAGAAATGCAAATCAAAACTACACTGAGATTCTATGTGACTCCAGTCAGAATGGTAATCATCAAGAATAGAAGCATCAATAAATGTTGGTGAGGATGTGGGGAAAAAGTTATACTTATACATTGCTGGTGGGAATGCAAATTGGCACAACCACTATGGAAGGCAGTATGGAGACTCCTCAGGAAACTTGGAATGGAACCACCATTTTACACAGTCATCCCACTCCTCGATTAATACCCAAAGGACTTAAAATGAGCACACTACAGTGACTCAGTTGCATCAATGTTTATAGCAGCTCAATTAATAATAGGTAAACTATGGAACAAACTTAGGTACCCTTCAACAGATGAATAAGGAAATTGTGATATATAGGCACAAGGGAATATTACTTAGCCTTAAAGAAGCAAACTTATGGCATTTGCAGGTAAATGGATAGAGCTGGAGAATATCATGCTAAATGAAATAAGCCAATCCCAAAGAACCAAAGGTCACATTTTTTCTCTGATATACATATGCTAATTCACAATAAGGGATGAGGAGAATAGAGGTATTTTAGACTAGACCAAGGGGAGTGAACCATGCAAATAGTCTTTGCAATGAATAGCCTTGCCCAGTTTGGGCTCCTGGTCATATTTATTTCATTCTAAGGGGGTTTCTTCCTACTCCTACCCTGGCTCTGTTTATTGTGTGTGCTTCCAGAGCGCTGAGTATATGAGGTCAGTTAGAACTGTCATTCAGTATTTGTAGTCTTGGGTGCCTGTGATGTCCTTGAAGGGGTGTTATATAGTAGAAGTCCAATAAATGGCAGCTTTGGAGGTTCTGTTGTTGCTTCTGTTCATTTCTATGCTCCTGCTGCCTATAGGAGCATACACAGTCAATAGCAAGTAAATGTTTGTTAATCATCCTAAGAACTGAAGGTTCAAAAGGAGAAGTAAAATTGAACATTTAAAGCCTTCCATTAATTAAATGTGGAACCCTTCAAAGACTGTCCTTGAATCAGACGTGCCTCCAATAGCCCAGGTAGAGCTTGCTTCCAAAATCATTGATGAAAAGTCCAATCATGTTCTTATCAGATGTACTCAAAAGAAGCCAGCTTCTCTTTATGCATGGCCCTGTAATTTGATTGACTTCCCAACACCCTTCAGCCTAACAGCTATCTGTGGCACAACCAAACTGTCCTCAGGGTAGAGCTGAGTTGGCCATGGTGAACAGTATGCAAGGGACCACGATGAATATTTGTGACTTCTGTTATTTATCGACCATCCAAAGTTCGAACCATGGGAGCATTTAAATTTTCTCTGCAGTAGGCCAGGGTGGGGGATGAGTCCTTGTCCACAGATATGCCTGGCCCATGGTCCAGCAGTCAGACCTCGGTGCCACCTTGTGGCACTCTCTCTGGGAGCAGTTAATTGATCAGAGCATTCTTTTCCCTCTAGCCTTGACCCAGCCTCTGAGTCCTCCAGTGCCCAGGCAGCCAGTCCCAATCCTAGCACACTCTGAGTTGTCAGTCCCGGGTATTGTCAAGGGCCTTCTTTGCAGGCAGTGAGGGTGGTGTTTAAGGGCCCACAGTCTGCAGCAGATCTTCTGGCCTAAAGTCTGCATCGTCACACTTGTTAGCTGCGTGATCTTTTGTGCACTACCTTGCCCCTCGATGCTTCAGTTCTGCAACTGCAACATAGGGATCAGGGTAATAGAACCAGCTGGGGTGTTTCAAATGAGTGTGCATAGATGTTGGGGCTCAGAGTCGTGCCTTTGTGCAGTGAGCACTGCCTAAGTCTGGCTCCTACAAATCATTCCACAAACATATGCTGAGAGCCTGCTAGAGTCCAAGTGTTCTAGATGCTATGTAAGGAAACAGAGATGAAAAGATGTCTCTGTCCTCAATAATCTCAGCCTTAGAGACAAGCAAGCAAATCATTGAAATTTAGTTTGGCTGCTGTAATGCACAGACTTGCACAAGATTATGTGAGAGGATAGATGACTAGGGTCCCTGGGTCTGCCCAGCATCATCAGGGAAGGCCAATGCAAAGCACCAAATGCTTTGCAGAGGCGACTGGAACGAACTCTTAAAGCAGGAGTGAAGTTTTACAGAAGAATCAGTAGGAAAGAATATCACAGATAAGCCATAATGCACTTGCAAAGATACAGAGCCATGGACTAGGGTGGCCTCTGTGGGGAACTCTAATAAAATGCACCAGGGTGGTGCATAGGTGTGATACGCCAAGGACAGATGAGGTCAGAGAATCTGGGACATATGTCCTGGACGCAATCTTCAGGAGCTCAGACTCAGTCCTGTGGCACTCAGAGAAAGAAGAGACTCGAGATGATTATTTTCATTGTAGTTCTTAGTTTTTGCAGTACTGGGGTTGAACCCAGGGCTTCACGCATGGTAAGCACTCTACCACTGAGCTGTATGTCCAGTCTGAGATGGGCAGTTTTTATGGACTTTGAGCTGTTGTTTGTTTTTCAGAGAAAGAAAATGAATAAGTGGAAAACTCAACTTTCATGAGTTAGACCTGAGTTTCAATGCATTCAGATAGAGCATTGGGTGATGAGCTAATTCTCTCTGGACATGTGGTATATTTTTAACTCTATGACTCCTCTGACCAAGGTTCTTAATCCAAAGAAAACTCATTTAGCCTGAAGGTTCTGAACCAATTACATAGTTTTATAAGGTCAAAATAAAAGTTGGGAGTCATTTTATCTTCATCTGTACTGGTAGAAATTACAGAATCAAGCTGCTTTAATGAGAAAAAGCTCCAGGATGGGAAATGTGAAAATAGAAGTGTCAGCACCATCCGCGACTTCCCCGGCGTCCTGGATGCCGGCAGATGAGGCCAGGGTTGGGCTGTGAAGTCCTTTGACAACACGGTCTGTATCCCTGAACAAGTTGCCAAGTCTTCAAGAGGGATAGACATGAAACACAACATCCTTCCACCCTTATTAAGATTTAATCCTGCTTTCAACAGGATGGCAATGTTATTAAATTAGATTTTTTTTTCCCTTCCTGAAAAAGGGATTTAACTTTTGCTTTCCTGACATCATAATCAACACGGAACAGATGCAAAGGGGAAATTGTGTGACCATTGGTAATGTGGACTTATACTTAACATGTAGCATGTGAAGTTATTAAAATGGAAATTAATTCCCTTTATTACTATCATACCCTATCAATTAATTTGGTTGGAGGTGCTTATGAATATGCAATCATCCCTCCCTGCCGCCCACCCCGTACTCTGTGTCTGGAGAAGGCACTGGTGGAGCAGTAGGTGATGTTTTACCGTCTTTGGCTAGGTTTGCTAGCCCTGTTCATCTTTACTCCCTAATAATTGACAATGGTGATAGCTAACAGTTATTGAATTCCTTTGTATACCGGGAGCTGTTGCAAACAATTTTCATTCTTTCTTATTCAATCCTCACAATAAATTCTTAAGATGGGCATTTTTATTATCCCTGTATGAAAAGGAAAATGAGGCCCAGAGTTATAGGAATCTTCCCCAGGTCACCCAGCCATTTCCACCCCGGACCAAACCTGAACTCCTCACTACTATGCTACATTGTCTCAGGTGGGGGTAGAGTCTCAGAGGCCAAATTTCTGTAGGTTGAGAAAGAGTGTGGGGTACCTAGGAGATGATAAAATTGCTCTGAGCAGAGAGCAAGAATTTTAAAATATAAGTTTTATTATTACTTATGTATGGGAAGGCCAACAAATCAGGAAGGTGATGACTGCCATTGTAGAAAATAACCTGAACTCCCCATGTCTTGAGAGTCCCTGAAAAGCTTCAGGGTTGATCTAGAGGTAAGGGAAGGAGGAGCTAAACAGACACAAAAATCTTTATAGAGGGTTCCATGGGGGAGAAACAGGCGGAGAAGCTTCTGCAGGATAGGATTGGCCAAGTTGAATAGTTTAGCAGGCATTGGGGCCTAGGGGATCTCTCTCATTGTCTGGTAACTGGACCTGGGGCCATGAAGACACTGGATGGTGGCCAGGAGTGGAAGAGCTGGGGGCACATTCCCATTGGTTGGTTTGCATTTGAAAGCTGAGCTGGGAAGAGTTGTTCCTGCCTCTAGGGATTAGCTCACCATGCCAGGCAGTCCCTGCAGCCCCAGCAAGGCCCCTGATGTCAAAGCATCTGAAATTTTAAAAATAAGGAAACAAGGTTAATGGAGCCAGGGCTGGGCAGGGGAAGTGCTGCCAGAGACTCCTGAGGGAGGGCAAGGGACAGAGTGGCCAGGGAGACCTGAATGGTGATCTGCTGAGGGGTGGGTAGAGGAGACACTGAAGTTTCTAACTTGTATCTTTCAGTCTTGATGTTATTCATGCTCATATTTAATTTCACACATTAAACTTTCAGGGTGTTCTAGGATCCATCATTTCAGCTGGGCAGGAGCAGGCACCTGCGTTCATCATCCCTGCAGGCTCAGATGTGATGCTTGCTCTCCCAGAGTGGGAAGATCCTGTTTCACACGGGTCTATACATCTTGGTACCCACCAAACGAACACCCTATTAGGCTAAGTCTGTCTTCCCATGCCATGGACAAATTGGGGTTTGACTGTTCAACCCAGGTGAGAAGAAACCTGGTGAAGGACCAGAACTGTGGCTGAGTGCTTGAGTAGTAAACCATGATTCACAATTGGTTCCTTTTTTCTTTACTTTGAAAAAAAGCAAGAGAAATTATATAAGATGAACTAAGATAGTGCCACAGCGAATCCACTGCAGGTTTGCTTTATAATCGAATATTTGGATAATGAGGTGATCGGTGCCCTGTGTCTAGGCAGTTTAACCACCAACCCAAAATCAAGGAGTCACCTGGATCTGTTCCCCACTTCCATCCCCAAGTCTACTCCATCAGCACATTTCCTCTCCTTTCCATCTCCAAAGTGTTTTTTCCAGGCCCAACTTGGGAATCCTAAAGGAAAAGGATCAGTCACTCACTCCAAGTGACCAAATGGGATAAATGATGGTGGACACATGAAAGGAATTTATTATCAGGATGACCATAGTGGGTAGAAAAACAGTGACTAGTGACTGAAAATCTGTCTCTCCAAGGTGCTCGGGCTTCTCTAGGGAAGGAATTCAAGCCTAGTAGGATGCGGACCTGGTAAGAAGCACACGTAGTCAGATTGTGGTCTAGTGGACCTAATTCTGGTTTGGTTTTGTGGGGTCCTGCAGACACCAGTGAAGATGATAGCTTGAAAGACTCAGGGTTCCTAGAACTTAGGATAAGTTGGAGAGATAAGAATGAATCAGGCAAGCAAAAGTGGAGCAAGTTGGGACACTCTCTCAGGTCTAGGACAATGAGGGAGGACTTCCAAGCACCATTCTGGTATTCTGGAACGGGATGCTGTGACAGCTGGCAGTTGATAATCTGTTGATCATGCTGTCCCTACAAATCTTGAAAATATCTTAGTCTTAACTTTGGTGCCTTTGACCTTAAAGGGGTAGGATGACCATCTTTAGACAAACATTCCGTAAAGATTAACATTCTGCATGCAGAGTGGAGCAGGCGTCTCACCCAAAGCTTAAGGTAGCAAAGGAGACAGATACAAAATGAAGGCAGAGGTGTCAAACTCTTATCCTTCTCTTAGTTACCCACTGGACATCTGGAGTCCCATGTGGAGAGTCAGTGCTGTTAGCAAAAGCAACCTGAGTCCCTGTTACAGCGTGTCCTGGAATAACCACACACAACTGCCCCACCCGCATTTGGGAAACCAGTCAACTGTCTTCTGTGTTATCATTGTCGCTGCTGTTATTATTTTTCCTGCCCCCACCCCAGTACTGGCGATTGAACCTAAGGTCTGAGGCACACCACAGACCTTTTATTTTTTGTTTTGAGATGGCATCTTGCTAAATTGCCAAGGCTAGCTTCAAACTTGAGATCCTCCTGCCTCAGCCTCCTGAGTAGCTAGTATTACAGGTGTGCCCCACTATGCCTGGCTCTCCTGTAGTTTTATAAGTACCTGCTTTCAAGGGTCTCCTCACTGTGGCTCTTGCAGACCTGCAGTCCTTCTTTATAGGAGGACCATAGAATTATTTTCAAAATGTAAAAAATATCCAATTACTGCTCTACTTAGTGCCTTTTTAGAGTGCACTAGTTAGAATAGACTTAGCAAAGGGTTCCAAAAACAAACAACAGCTCTTACACCAGTTAGGACCTGAGTGAGTGGATCAGTGGGGCACCCCTTCTTTAAGTCCATTATTTCAAAGCTATTCTGGGTCAGATTTTCTAGAAACAGACCCTGAAACCAGCATTCACATGAAAGTGGTCTTTTAGGAAGCTTTGAGGTATATGTGGGGTGCAGGCTGATACAGAAGTAGGGGCATGGAACCAGCATGGAAGGAAGCTAGACAGGGCCATGAAGTGAAGCAAAGCCCCAGGGAGGTAATGTTAGATTAATTCCAGGAGGGAAGATAAGGAGACAACAGGGCTGTTTCCAGTAGGGAAAAGGAGTGGAGCATTGAGAAGCCAGGTGCTTTATCATATGCTGGGCTTTATTATCACAGACTATTGAGAATATTAGTGGAGGCCTTAGGCCTAAAATTGCAATACAGTTGTTATGATGATAAAAGTGTTAATTTGACCTTTGGATAAGAACAGTTGATGGATTGTGATAAAGTAAGTAATGAGACAATTGGTCACATTTAGTGGAGACTGTAAGAACCAAAGCCAGCCTCCAGTAAGCTCATTGAAAGCAGAGAGCTAATTCCTCCCTGTGGGCAGCCTGAAGTGCCAGGGCACACTCAGCAGCCTCATCTTCAGGCTGCCAGTGCAGAGCTACAGATCCTGGGCTGCTGTCTCTATTGCCAGCTCCAGCCTTGGGCAAGTTAACTAAGATTGATGTGCCTTTACTTTCCATCCATAAAGTGGGACCAAAAATTGTTTCTGATGTACTGGGTCATTGTGAAGATAAAATGAGTTCATATGATAGAAGGGGCTCAGAACTGTCCCTGGCACAGGCCAAACACCTAGGTAACTATAGTTGCTATTAGGGGACCTGCAGGCTGCACAGACAGCCTCCTACTCCAGTTTCCTGGCCAGGGCATTCTCCAGAGGATTGATTCTGAAACATGCTCTGCTGTTAGCAACTCTTTCTTTCTGGTTCCTGCAACCCCACCCCAGACCCAGGGGTGTCTGGAAAAAACCAAGGAAGCAAGCTCCTGTCTAACATGAAACATGATAGATGTGCCTCTTCCTTGTCACTGAGCACAACTTGAAGTCAAGAACCTGAGTCCAATCTGAAAGCTGCCTGATAGCCTAAGACTGTGTCCTGCATCTTTGGTCAAAGTTGCAGTTTTCCTTGGGTGACTGATTCCTTGAGAGTGGGGCTCAAGATTCTCCACAGGCCAGGAGTCGTTTACAACTTGTTTTACTTTTTTCCTACCAGGGCTGGTCCTGGTGCTGCTTTTGAGTGTGCATCTCACAATCCAAGGGTGATAACCTCCCCAACTATTGTCTCCGGTGGTGGCCCTGCATGATGCACTGTCTCAGTGTTTAGTATAAAGTACGCATATTTCAGAGTCATGATAATTCAGATGTAAATTCCGATTCATTCTTTACTTGTGTTGGCCTGGTATAAATTCTTAGCCTCTCTGGGCCTCAGTTTCCTCATCTGCAACAGGGTGGCAATAATGGGGTTGGTGTTATAAGGACTGCAAGGGGGTATGAATGAAAAGCTGATCTAAGTGCATGATAATAGGTCAGTTCTTGGAGTGTTGGTCGTCAGTGCTGTATAACACATTGACCCAACAGTGACTTAACACAGAAACCACCAGCCATTTATTTGCTTGTGATTCTGCAATTAGGCCGGGTTCATTGTGGTTAGTTCTTACTGCTCCTTGTGTTGGTTGGAGCAGTTCACCTGGGACTAGAGGATCCAAGACAGCTGCTTTCAAATGACTGGCATTGCAGTGGGGATGGCCAGAATGCTGGAAGCTGGCTGGGTGTGTTTCTCTCGCTCCTTCCCTTCTCCCCTTCTCTCCTGTCTCTCTCCTTCTGCAGCTCCTTTCTTCCCATGTGGCCTTCCTCTCCATCAAGGTAATCAGATGTGGTGAAATATGGTAACTCAGGGATCTCAAGATGCAATTCCATCAAGGTCCCAAGACCAGTCCTGGCCCTGGCGTGTTGTTACTTTTTCCACTATTTGTCAGGAGATACCAGGTTCAAGGACAAGAGTGGTCTGACCTCCTGATAGAGGAGAAGCATGCATGGACACACATGGAAGGAGTCATTGGTGGCCATTTTGCAGATCACCCATCAGGACCAGTAAGTGGCAGCTCTGGTTTTCATTAATGTTGGGTTCAAATGAGGGACAATGCCCTCTAGCAACGAAATCAAATTGCCTTTTGGATTAAAACTCCTAAGACCTGGCAGATTCAGGCCAGCTAGATGGGGGGCCCATTGAATTTCTTCTTCAGTATAGAAGAAATAATTTATGTGCTAAGCATTATTAGAATAACTAAAATCTAGAGAGATCTGATCCCTTTCTCTGTTTATTTCTTTTCTGATTTTTCCATTCTAACTTGCCTTCCATGGGATCTAGCAGACTGGAAACAGAACCAGGTCATTAATATTTAAGTTGGAGGGACTCTATTAGTTATCTACTATTTCATAACAGATTACCCCCACAGATCTCTGGCTTAAAGCAACAACATTTAGTATCTCATAATTTCTATAAATCTGGAGGGCAGTTATCTGGATTCGCTGACTCAAACTGCAATATTAGTTGGGGCTGTAGCCATCCCGAGTTTTGGCCTGAGCAGAATCCCTTTTAAAATCACTCAGTTGTTACTGGGAGGATTCGGTCCCTAGCAAGCAACTGAACCTATGACCCCTGGCTGGAGGCTGCCCTCATTTCTAATTCATGCATGAACCTCTGCATGTGCTCGGTTACAAATATGGTAGCTAGCTTCATCAGCAGGAGAGCTGAAGAGAGAGACTGCCAGCAAACCAGAAGCCACATTCTTGTAATCAAATTGCTGAAGTCACATCCTATCACCTTTGCTATATTCTGCTTGATAGAAGGAAGTCCCCAGGTCCAGGTTATACTCAGGGTAGAGGATTACACAGGCCATGCATAGCAGAAGGCAGGGACCGCTGGTGGCCATCCTAGGATTCCATTATAACACTCTTCCAACAATTTTAGAATACTCAAATTTTACTCTAACCTTCCATATCACACTGCCATATGTGGGTTATAATTAGGGTGACTATCTGTCCCAGTTTTTCTGGAATAGGCCCAATTTAGACTTTTTTTTTCAAAGATCACCTGCTATAAAAAAAAAAAAAAAAACAGCAGAAATTTTCATTTTTGTAAATTAGAAATGGTTTGCTTAAGAAAATTTAATTTTGTCACTCTTAATTTATTCAACAAATATTTGTAAATCACTTTCCATATGCTGGAGCTACACAGTAGAGTAAAAATATTATCCCAAACCCTGAAGAAGTCAGGTAACTGGAACACAAGTGGTACTATGTAAGCAGTGTCGTGAAAGTGGGAAGCCAAGGTGTTCTGGAATCTGAGTTACGGACCCTTGGACTGAATTTTCAAAGATGCGTAGGAATTTGCTGGATGAGGTATATTTAATCAGCTTTCCAATGGGAAATAGAGCACAGTTGAAACAGGATAATTAAAGGAGGATTTATTTCCAAAGGTGAGGTCATAAGGAAACCACAGGATGGGTGAAGATGGATGCTGCTGAAGAGAGAGCACACAGGATCCAGCGGGATGAGAGGAGGCTGCAGGTACCAGAATCTGGATAAAGTCCTGTATCATTGGTCTCTTGAAAGAGGCCCTTTCTTAGAGGAATGCATCCAGGAGGAGCTGAAGAGTGAACACTCTGACCTCTTTCCTGCTTTCCCTGTGTCCCTTGCCAAACCCAGCTGGAAAGCAGAGTTCCTGGCCACCCTATTGTAGCCCACACAGATAGGACCCCAGGACCACAAGGCAGAATGGAGGAAGTTGAAAAGGGTCTGGGGGGAAAATAGAAGCTCTCCCGCACAAAGGCACTAGCCCAACTTATTGCAGAGAGGGGGACTGGAATGAACTAAGGTTATATGCAGATAACTTTGTGACTGAATATTGTGACCAGAAACCAAGAAAAGATCAACCCTAGAGAAGGCACTGAGGGCAGAGAAGCAGGCAGGGCCAGATCATGGGGGTGTCCTTGGGTCTTCTACAACACTATCCTATAGATACTGCCAATCCATGGCCACCCTGTGGCACCTTCTGTAATGGTTATCCTATCCCACCAACCCCTGCTGAGCTGTGCTAAAGAGCTGGAATTCAACCACAAACCTATGTTTATGCAAAGACTATCCAGCAGGGCACACATGTAATCTGCTCTGCCTGATGGGCAGGGTGGATTGGTAGGGACCTGGGCTGGATTCCAACTCTGCTACCACTGCTTGAAGACTCAGCAAAAGTCCTTTGACCTCTGTGGATCCTGAATTTTTTATTGGTGAATCACAGGTTGCAACTCCTGCTGGTTGACATGGGAATTGGGATGAATAGATGTTTGTGAAATGCAAAATTCTCAACAGTCATGTGGAGTGGAATTGTTGAACAATTGTTTTTGGTGGGAAATGAGAGGGAGGAAGGAATTAAAGAACTCTGGGCACCCCCAGCATCGCCAATGCCCCAAGCCAGGCCTTGTGCTTAAATGGCTTACATTAGATGTTGTTTTCACTCCACAGCAGCTCCTGAGATAGCTATGATCTCATTTTACAGACGAGGAAACGGAAGCTTATTTTGATTACCTGTTATGTGCCCTGCACTGTGTCTGAGGATCAGAAGAGCAGTAAGAAATGGTTCCATCCTGGAGGAAATTATGTACTAAGGTCGTTTAAATCAGTGCTCTTAAAATTAAATTATGCTTATGCATCACCCACCTGGCATCTTGCTAAAATGCAGCTTCTCACTCACTAGTGCTCAGAGTCTGTATTCCTGATTCTTTCCAGGATGCCACTGATGCTGCTGGTCCATGAACCACACTTTGAAAAGCAGAGCTTAGAGGGTCAGATGAAACACAATGCACACACACACACACACACACTAATCTGCATTTGAAGCTATGATGAATTAAAGCAGAAGGAAGATCTTTTCTAGCAATTTCAACTTTAGGCAGTGGGGAAGTAGAAGGGAAGCATCATGGATTCTAATATTTAACTGAATAGTGGGTACTGAGGCAGGGCTTTCTGCTCCAGAATCTAAACCTTCCCTTGTTTGGGCTGAGCTGGATGTTGCTTTTCTGCCCCTTGGATATATCCCATTATGAGCTTTGATCAAAGCAAACCTTTCCCTTTGAGGCTTAGGGCACATGTTAATGGCTTTGTTATTCACATGTATCTGCATACATTTGCAAAGCAATTCAGCTGCTTCTGAGGGGGAGGGGGATACAGGGTCTGGTGGTTGAGCCCAGAGTTTTAACATCTCTCTACCAGGTAGTCCCTAGCCTCTCAAGGGAAAGGGAATCCCACAGCTGAGAGCTGGTGATGGAAGGAAACAGAACTGAATTTCCAAAGCTCATCTGGCTGAGTTTTGCCACGGTTACCTGGAGATTCTTACTATGGAGAATGTCCATTTCAGACCTCCTCTTTCCCTTCCATTTTACCTCTTGCTACCTAAGCATTCCCTAAAAATTTCTCTGAATAGGTCAGTCATTCTTTCTGTGGTTCTCCTTTTTCTATCAGAGAAAGCAGATCTTATTGTGCCTTTTCAAACCCTCTCCACAGCACCAGCTCCAAATGTGTTGCTAAGTTCACTTCCAGGATCTTCTGCAGGTCTCCCTGTGCTGACCAAACAAAGCACTGCTTGTTCTCTACACCTGAGAAAGTCTGCATTCAGAACTTCTCTCCCGCCATCACTGCAGTCTGATATAACCTCTCTCCAGTCTCCTCACTCAGGCTGTTGACACTTCAGGACCTGACTCACATCCCGCTCTGTCCAGAAAACCTCTGAACTTTTACCCAGAGAAATTCTTCTCCACTCCAATCTCCCCTAGTGTCTTTTTTCCAAAATTTTCTTCTTGCATGAATTCCTTTATTTGTTTATATAATTGAGACTCTCACTGGTCATTACAGGTCTTAAAAGCTGCCTGTGCTTGGTCACATAGAGAGAACATAAGTAGTTAATGAATTTTTGAATGACTGCATAAATGAATGAATGAAAGATGTTTTTGAACTGTGAGTATAAAGCAGTCTTGTTTCCATGTAGATATTTATTGAGCTCCTGTTCTGTTGCAGACACAGGTTCTAGCAGCATAAACGTGAACAGAGGAGAATCCCAGCCCCTCCAGGGGCTTTTCTGGGGATGGGGCCATCTCATGTTTTTTGTTTAATTAAGTTGGCTACACTCCAACTAGTTGCTTAATAATAAATGATTTGAAAAATCTGAAAACATCTGATATTTTTACAGATCAGTGACCTGTTAGATGAACAGGCTAAATCTTGTTTAATCTGTGCCTCTGTTCATCAAAGCACTCTTTTGGGTGTGGAGTGTAATAGCAAACTGGATTATACTTGCATTGTGCTATTTGCCTCCCCATCTTAAAACTAATAATAATAATAATAATAATAATAATAATAGTATATGCTTACTGTAGAAACCTTGGAAATGAAAAAAAAAATCACTCACAATTTTCCAAATAAGATATCAATAATTGCTAGCATTTACCATATTTTCTTTCAGACTTTTTTGTTGTTGTTGACTTGTTTTGTTTTTAGGAATATACACAGAAACTCGATTTGATTCATGCTTTTTGTATCCTTTTTCCATTTATTTTTACTAATATCGCATTTTGAACATTTTCCTATGTTGTTAAAAGTGCTTTATAATCATTTTAATTACACTTATTTGCTATTGTGTGAAAGCATAATTTTAAAACCAAATCCCCATTATTTATAAAAGCTAAAAGCTAGAGCTACACTATGAACATCTTTCTACATCCATTTTCCCCCTTTATTTGGTTATTTTTTTAGCATCCTTGTAGTGGAATTAGTGAATGAAGTAATATGAACATTTTGAGTCCTTTCTCTCCCTCTTTACTTATTCTTTTGAGCAGAGATAGTTAATCTTTCAGAAACTATGTTGGATGATTCTGGCCTCCATTATTAAGTATCCTTTTGTAATTAACATAGAGCCTGTGGGCCCCAAGCCCCCTCCCTAATTAAGGCACAGCTAATGGCTTCAAGATGAGTTTTAAGACAACATCCCCCTTCATCAGTATCTGCTGGACAGTGTTGCTGCATTGTTTTCTGTGGCCCTGGGTGGCAGAGTTTTGTAACAGCAACTATAAGTGGACTTGACATCAGAAGCATTTTTTTTTCCAGTGCATCCAACCAGCATTTTGATCTTTTAACTGAAATATGCTCTAAGTACTTCTTTTGCTCTCAGAGCCCTAGATGGGCAATCCCACTGAGGCTGCATTGGATTAACTTGAATCACTGACTGCTCATTGCTTGCTGGGATAAGCACTACCCAGATATGGACCTCTCAAGGTCTGGTTCTTAACTTGGTCTCTTTCTACCATGGGAGAATCAGAGAGTTCATTATGGTTGGCCTTAATGCTAGATAGTGCAACCCCACTTCAGTTGAGACACTTGTAACAACCCTTTATATTTGTATAATGCTCTAATTTACAAAGCACCTTAGAGGGCACCAGTGAAATTGATGCTCATCATCCTTATGTGAGGGAGCTATTCAGACCACTTTTGTTTCATGAAGGTAACCAGGACATGGGCAGCACTAGACTAGATGAAGTAATAGAAAGAAACTGGGCCAACAGAGACATATAACCCCAATTTCAAATCAACCTAGCTACTAACTACTTGTATAACAAATTCTTGGAGCCTCAGATCTTTAAAGAGAATAGTGCAGTTGATCCGTATCATTCACAGATTTATATTTGCAAATGCAACTGTTCACCGAAAAGTATTTGTAACCCTCAAATCAAAACTTGGCTGTGTGGTCATTAGCACACATGGGCAGAGTGGTAAAAAGTTGGGATTTCCCCACATGTACATCCAAAGCTGACGCTAAAGCAGGTGAGTCTCTACCCTGTGTTCAGCTCTCATCCTTACTTAGTAAGGCGCCCCCTGCATGGTCTATAGGGTCATGTGTTCTACATTTTTGTGCCTGTTGGGTGATTTTACCATGGGATGTGGTCCCCAAGCATGAAGTGAAGTGCCATCTGATGCTCCAAAGAGCCAGAAACACACAAAAAATAAGGTTATATATTGATTAGTTGCTGAAAATCTTATAGCCAGAGTCTTATAGGAAACTATCCTTATTCTTCCAATTCATGTTATATTTAACTATGTAGTTATGTTCTATAATATATTCTACTATAAATAATAACTGAATAATAATAATTAACTGAATCTATCTTGTGGGATTGCTGTGTATATTGTGAGCAAGCGGGTAAAATGTTCAGTTAACATTCTGTAATAGGGTACTATAATCAACAGATGAGGAAACAGAGACTCAGAGAAGTTGACTTTCTTATTAAAAATTATTGACCCCAAATGGTCCAGGTACACAGCATAGAAACCCATTCTTTCTGAATCTAAAACCAATAGTCTTCAAAACATACCATTTATGTCTAGGAGGAATTCCACATGGGAGCTTTAAATGATTGTTAATTCCTTCCAAATTTGCTCTTCATTTCAACATTTTATCTGCGTAATTGAATTTGGAAAAACTTGAATAACCTATCATTATGAATTTTGTGCCACATTCAGTGCTAACCACATGCCATTTGGTATGTCTTTTTTATCAAACAATGATCCTAGAAGGTAGGCATGATTGTCACTGTTACCATTTTAAAAATGCAGAGAATTCACTCAACTTGGAAGAAAAGCAATGATAACAATTCAGGTCTTTCTGATTCCAGAGCTGCTATTCTCAATCCTGACGAGGGTCCCAAACACTTGGGGATTCCATAGGTCTATAAAACAGTCACCACTATCAACAAAAGTGTGGAGAGGAACATAGAATTGCTAACATTTATTATCTGGGACATTAAAGGATATACAGGGGAAACCCAGACGTTGACTCTTATCATTTGATGAAGAAAAGTAATTTTAACATCATCAAAGTATGAAGAACTGAAACTCGGATTCTTAAGAAGTCCAATCCATTCACCTTTATGAAAACCTTACATCATTGTCCTTCTTTTTCTCATTTCCCTCAGAACAGGGCAATCTCAGTGGACTTTGGCAACCACAGCTCTGATTTATTCTAAGTGATTTTCCCCAGTCCAGCCTGAGTTTTAGCACATGCCCAGGGCAGTGGATTGGGCCTAATAGTATCTAAGATCATTTTCAATCCCAAGGATGAATATAGGGTTTCCAGGCTGGGGTCAAGGTGTGGCCCATTTCTCCTTCCCACACAGTCAAAGGAGATGAGTCTCAAGTGCAATAGATGTCAAGTTAGTGGCCTCCTGGCCTATCAATCTGACCTTGACAGATGCAGGCATCCTGAGAATTGACGTCCAGGACAAGAATGGATGTTTTGTGGTGGCAAATAGTTGCTTTAACTATTGGGAAACATTGCACACATAAATCTCCTGTGGATCTATGTTCCTAAGGGAGTTTATCAGGGAAGAAAGGCAACCTGGGGAAGATAAGAACATAACTCTGGGACTCCCCCACCCCCAGGCAGGTATCCTTTGGAAATAGAAATGGCCCATAAGATAAGTTAGCTTGAGGACTTCCACTTTCTATGCCCACATAAATCAAAGGTCTTCTACTGTCCAGGTCTGTTATCTCTTGCTAAAATGCTGATAAAATCTTAAGGAAAATGTTAAAAACAAGTATAACTTATTAAATGGTTTATATGATGCATCCTAATAACACACCTAGTTATGAGCATATGTCATCCTTAGAATAGCTTTGTGAGGTTGATATCATCGTCCTCTTCATATGCAGGTGAAGAAACTGAGACACTGAGAGGTGAGGCCATATGGACCCATCAGATCACTTCTAAGTAGGACAGGTGAGAATGGAGCCTAGCTCTGTCTCTCCTGAGATCTTGCTTCTAACCAATACCCTGTGCTTCCTGGTCTACATGCTGTGCCCTCTGTCCATATCCTTCCCATGTTCTGCAACCAAATGTCCGACTTTAAAATGTTTTCCTGTTGGTCATCATGCAGGAAAAAATTGACCTGGATCAATTTGATACTTGAACTGTGCTGTGCACCAGATTCAGAGCTCTGAGGGCACAGGCATGAAGCACACAGCTTTGCTTTTGCTAAGTTCCTCTTCTACGAGGGAGACATATACTGAGGGATGGCTATAATATAAAGGAGGTCATTAGAGAGCCATCAGAGAGGCCACGTGGCACACAGAATGCCACCTGGGCCCAAACTTGGAGCATGAGTGATTGGGGTAACAGGGGAGAGGTGAGAACAGAAATGATTCATGGGGTCAGAGAAGGGAACCAGCACTTTGGGGGAGTTGTAATGTGAGATGTATGTGGGTGACTGATGAAGGATGATACTGGAGACTTACCCAGGGTCATATTGTGGAGGAGCTTGAGTACCATTTTAAAGAGGTCAGATTATATTCAGTAGGTGAGGGGAAGGTCCCAAGGAAGACACAGGGGTAACATTGCTAGAACTGAAATTCATCATTACAAGCCTCAGATATTATCTTTCCAGTTCATTTGTCACTTCAGAGGGGAAAATAGAAACCAAATCTGGCAGATCTTTGGTTCTTAGTTTCCCCAGATTACTTACATGGGTAGTTACCAAATGTAGCTAGTCAGCTAAATTATGGGGAAGCCTGTTTGGAATCCAGATCTCTGGGCTCACTCTTTAAAAGTACTGATTAAATGTTTCAGGACTTGAGAATCAGCATTCTTTTTTTGTAGGTACAGAGTTCTTACTTTTAATATCAGAGAAATAGTACACATGTAAATGGCAAATGTCATGAAACAGAGAAATGCTTCTTGAAAATGTTGGGGGAAAATAGCATTTAAAAATATATCCATTGAATATATACCCTATTTCAAGTATTATTCAATACAACTTAAAATTTTCAACAGCAATTATTAAAGGAAACATACTTCTGCTAAATAATGGTCATAAAAAATAAGTTTAAATAAATAAAATGCAGTGTTCATTTTGGTACCTTGAAAATTCAGGAAAACTCTACCATAGCATACTCATCTTATACCCACAGAAAGAGAAAAGTAAGAACTCTGCATTTAGAACAAATGTCTATAAAGTCATAAATTTCTATTGCTTTTATCTATTCCTTTAAAAAGTGAGGTTGGTGAAAACATGAGTTTTCCTAAGTATTTAGGAATTTTCATTTTTAACCATAGAGACAGTTCTCAAACATGGACTTTCATGAGCTTTCCTTGAAATTCCAGTTGTGAATGCATAGGAATATTATGAGTCTCTCTTTTCAGTCTATAAAGTAAAATAATCTCAAGTCTTATCAGAGGACAAAGTTTTCAGTAATGAAATAGGAGCAGAATGAAAGAACAATACCTTTCTTAATTTGTTTTTTTCTTTTTTAATTTTTTTTATTTTTACACTGCATGTTGATTTATTGTACACAAATGGGGTACATCATTTCGTTTCTATGTTTGCGCATGATGAAGATTCATATCATTCACGTGGAGGAACTTTAATTACGTAGAGGGAAATCAGGGGGGTATGAAAAATGCTGGAATCAGCGTTCTTAAAGCTGGTCAGCTGATTTTAATAACTGTCAACTTACATAACTGCTTCTAATAGGTGCAGGTAAGAAACCTCCATCAACACAAAGCATTTTAGTGGAAGGGAACCAACCCTGAAGATCCCCAAGGAGGCCTTGTATTGCTAGAGAAGAGTATTAGCAAATGTTCTCCAGAGAATCAGAACCAATACAGAGTGTGTGTGTGTGTGCGTGTGTGTGTGCGCCCGCGTGATATTCACTGTTAGGAATCAGCATCTGTGATTGTGGAGGCTGACACATCTTGAGGTCTGCAGTCAGCAAGCTGGACACATAGGAGAGCTGATGGTTTACTTCTAGTGCAAGTTTGAAGGCCTGAGACCCAGGAGAGCTGATGATGAGAATTCCAGTCAGAAAAGCAGGAGACCCAGGAGGGGTGTTTCAGACTGAATCTAAAAGCAACAAAGAACTGATGTCCCAGCTTAGGAGGTCAGGCAAGAGGTTCTCCTTCTCATTCAGCCCTGTTGTTCTAGCGAGGTCATCAACTGATTGGATGAGGCCCACCTGCACTAAGGAAGGCACTGTGTTTGACTGAGTCGACAATTAAATGTTACAATTAAATATTAATTTCACCTAGAGACAACTTCTTATACATCCTGAATAATGTTTGACCCAATGTCTAGGCACCATGTGGCCCCGCCAAATTGTCACACAAAATTAATAATCACAAGATGCCTGAGGACTTCATTATCATAGTGTGAGCTCTATAATAACAACAAAAACAACAGTCACTACTATTTATATAGTACCCGATGTAGTGGCATATTAGCAACCAATTACATGAAGAAAGTATATTACCATAGTTGTTTTTACTTACAAAATACTTCTCTTATCTCTTATTTCACACTCTGCTGGGTATTTGAGATGGATTTCATTATTGCCTTTCATTTCTGAGATGGGGTGATCAGGCACAAAGCAGGAAGCTAACTTGTCCAAAGACAGGGTAACTGGGGTCAACTCAGATCCAGAACTTCTCCTCTGATCTCTCCACCACATGCCACCAGTTCACTGCATATTAATTTCAGGCAAAAAGACTGGCGCACCTTCAGGTTGTCCTCTCCTGACCATCAGCAATTTTCTGATCTCATGACTATCTATTGCTGTATCTAAATATAGGAGAGGTGCATATTACACATGAAAAAAACAAGAGATATGTGTGTACTTAATGCTACTAACAGGCAACATAATTACAAGAGAGCCGAGAGTGTTGCTTGACAAACAAATTAATAGAAAAACTCTCATGCCACTCTTGAGTATAAATCACACAGTGGAAGGCAAGAAGAGGCTGGGTTTGACAGTTGTGCGATAACAACCTTGAAATATATCTGCATTACATGAGGGGCCTTTGGAGGTCCGTCTTTTGGACTTTAGAGACTATGCTAATGAACTGGCTTAATGTTCATGTTTTTGCAACATCCACCTATATTTCTTTTAAGGCCATGTTTACCACAACTGGGAAAACTGCTTCATTAGATGTGGGGAGCCTAGTTAATTTATGTGTTTGATATGGTTACACAAGCCTGTCCAATAAGTCAGAAGTCATTAGATTAATATATGGTTGTTTAGCTCACAATGGTGTTTAATAAACTTGTATGCATATCCTTACATAAATTATTCTTTATTTTTCTGTTGTATTCATAGTTCATTCATTGGACAACCATGTGTTGAATGAATCTTTGCTAAGAACTCGAGTTACAGAGACAAACTATAGTCCTTACCTTCTGCTCACTTCCCATTTTACACTGGTTCTCAGCTCTGGCCATGTTAGATCACTGAAGAATAAAGACACCCATGTTCAGACCTCAACTCAGAGAACCCCATTTCTTTGGTCAGGAAGAGGGATAGGCCTAGGTAATTTTTTTTTCCACTACTGGAATTTGAATCCAGGGGCACACCACCACTGAGCTACATTCCCAACCCTTTTTATTTCTATTTTAAGGCAGGGTCTCACTGAGTTGCTGAGTGCTCACCAAGTTATCCAGGTTGGCTCAAACTTGCGATCCTCCTGTCTCAGCTTCCCAAGTCACTGGGATTGCAGGGACATGCCAACATGCTCAGCTGGCCTCGGTATTTAAAAAAAAAAATTTCAAGGTGGTTTTAACATGCAGAGTCCCTTACGTGATAGAAAAGACATTATATAACTGGATGGGATACCCTGTTTTGTGGACAAGAAGAGGAATGTGTCTTCCTGGCCATGGAATGGGCATGATGACATATTCCCTGCCCCTCACTGGAGTTGCCATTTTATATTTGGGTGCATCTGAGAAGTTTATTTTTAATTTTGTCATAAAATTTTATTCTTCTTTATTTGAGCTGCACCTCAGAGGATGGCAGGTGAACAGAGAAGGAAAAGAAAGTCACAGGCAAAAGATACAAAGAATGTGAAGATACTTGGGGGAAAGAGCTCAGTGTCTTTAGAGAATCGGGGCTGGTAGTTTGGCTGATACTGAGTATGTGAATTAATTATCATTAACTCTTTTCAACGCCAGTGACTATTCAGGGAACTAAATTATGGGTGGTGGTGGTGCTGGTGATGTGATGGTGGTAATGTAGTAACCAGAACTTACAACTGAATCTTTGTCAAGGTACTAAATATGAGAGGAGTGAAGTTCTGAAGCACAGTGACAAATTATAGTATGCAGATGATTAAAGGAAATGGCTTAAATTTGAAAGAGTGGAGAGGGAGGAGGTGAGAGAGGGTCTACCTAGGTATGCTCCTGCAGTGTGCCCCCTAAGGACAGGGGTGAGGCAGCAAGGTACTCCTGTCCTCAGGCCTAGCAAGAGATCAGATTGCCCTCCTCCACCTCCAGCTCAGAGGTAGCAGTCTCGTTTATGCATCCTGGCATTGAAAACTTAGTGACATTTGCTCTGACCGCCTCTTCTCCTTGGAAGATAAATAGTAGGGTTTCACAACGATTTTTTTGGTAAAGGGCCAAATTGTGGTTAGGCTTTGCAGGACACACGTGGTTTCATGGTCCTTGTGACAGATTCTGCTTTCTTTGTCTATTTTTTTCAATCTTTTAAAAATGTAAAAGCCACACTTAGCTCAGTGGGCTATCATTTGCAGAGCCCTGATCTAGAGAAGAAATGCCCTGATCCCTCTGGCAGAGAGCATGGGTGGAAATCAGTCCACACTCCAGAGTGTGTTGGGACCAGGGCTGGATGAGTGATTCTGAGGACCTGCCAGGAGCTGCTTGGAGAGAGCAGGTGTGATATTCCCAGGGCCCATCCAGTAGACTGTCCAGAGGGCAGAAGGAACTCAAGAATCTTGTGGGAAAGCTTGGATTTTCCACAGATGAGATCAGTAGCCATAGGTAGTGTGACCTTGTGATTTGTGTTCCAAACAGGAACAGTTGGGAGAGTGAACTCTAATAACTAAGTTACTTAATTAATAATAAAGCCAGGGCAACAGGACTAGGCGAGCCCTCTCTGAGACAGATGAGGCTATGTGATCAGATCATCCTGGTCAAGGGCAAGGGAAAGGCAAGTGAGGAGGGTGTCTCCAGGGACGGGAGCCTCTGACATGATGATGTGCAGTATGCAAGTCACTAGGCTCATGTGTCTTGAAATTTGTGTGCAATTTCAGATGTGCTAATAGTGTAAAACATACTGTAGTTTTTACTAAATGTAATACGAAAAAGAAAGTATCAAGTATATCATTGGTATTTTTATATTAATTATATGTTGGAATGTTATTTCAGATGTTAGGCAAAATAAAATGTATTATTTAAATTAATTCCACCTGGGTTATTTTTTTTTCTTACTTTTAAAATTATAACTACTAGAAAATTGAAAATCATGCACATGACTTAAATTTGTGGCCTGCATTAGATTTCTCTGGGACAGCTCTGTTCTAGAGTTCTCAAAATTATCCTCTGAACCAAGAAAGAGGAGCCTTAAACATCTGCAAGACACAGAGACTCCCAAGGCCAGTTTGCCATACTGTCGATACAAGCAAAACCTTTCCAGCATCTTCTCCTTCATTCACCTAATGTGCTGCTTCTGGTTGGGACAGGTGGGGTGTAGGGGTAAGAGGATGTGAACCAGGAACAGAGGTAGATCAGAGAAATGAAAGGGCACATTGACCAACCTTGCCCAATCCCTTTCCTACTGTGGATTTCCAAAGCCTGAAGTGGTCAGAACTGAGACCTGTAAGATCAAAACTAAATCACAGGGAAGCTTCAGTTTATACCTTGGACTAGACATTCTCATTTCTGAACAGAAATCGCATTTGTAACTTAGAGATCCCACAGAACTGCCTGCTGTCTAAGAGTGAGCAGGAAAATCATGGCATTTTAATCTAAGGACAGGGAAAGACTACACAGAATACATTTATTTTCTACTCCATTATTTATTCTTAGTTTTACTGTGAAAATTTTAAAGCATACATTAAAATGGAGAGAACAGTTTAATGAACTCCCATTTACCTATTACCCCATTTCAACAGTCTCAATATTTTGCCAATTTTATTTTATCCACTTTTCTCATTGAAGAGTGTGGGTGGGACTCAAGTATCTTCAAGTAAATCCCAGATGTCATATTATTATACTCATAAATACTACAGTACAGAAAGGATAAGGATTTTGCTTTTAACATAATTAAGTTTTTTTAAGGGATAGCAGGAAATTAAGAAGTAAGTATGTTTCACTCTATCATGAATCATTCCTTTTGGCACACCCGTACAAGCAGGAATAATAGTCTTCTTCATCGTCATCGTCATCATCATCATCATCATCATCGCTGGCAAACTACAAGAAGCCTAGAGGCCATTTGTCCTCTGTTGAAGCTCATAATAGAAAAGGGACTTGCTTGCAGCCTCTAGAGGCAGATCTGGAACTCAAACCCAGGTCCACCCTCCCAAGACCTACTCATTTAATTCCTATAGGAAGCAGAGGAGCAGTTAGAAATTGACTTGCCAAGGGCCTCACCAGAGTCTTTCTATCATCCTCAAGAAATTGTCTGCATTTCTGTCCTGCAAGCTAAGAACCAAGGAGGGGCTTTATGTATGTCAGTTGTCATTTCACGAGCAATCCGCTTGATGCAATTGTTTGGCACTTGATGTCTTGGAGAGCCTTGAATACTGCTTTGGGGAAAAGTCAAGGACAGGCATCTAGACATCCAGCAGCCTGTAGTCAGAGGCTTGGATTCCGAGGACTGGTTGTCTCAAAGGATCTGCCAGGGGCTCTCTCTAGTTCCTGAGATGGCAGCTAATGCCCTGAATTCTCTACCACCAGGCACCCTTGGGTGTCACCTTCGCAGGCCATCAGGAGTGACTTTAACTTACAAGAGGAGGATAGCTTTTCTTCTGCACCTATGTGCCAGTGTCTGGGCCCCCACCACCTTTGCTCTTTCTGAAGTGGAAGCCTCACCTGAGTTCTCATCACCCCAACTTCTTTGGATGCTTCATAGTTTTTTAGAATTGATCTGGATCATTCCCTGTTGTCCCTTCAGATCCACCATTCCACTGCTCCTTTTACCCGACTTTTTAATCTCTCCCCTGTACGCAGCCCTACCTTTCCCTGCAGATTTGCCTTCTCTTGAACCACGTCTGCTCTGAGAGTGCAAATTTTCTTCCTGTCACCATCCTCTTTTGATCTTCTGATCACATTATATTCTTTTCCCATTTTTCCAGTTAGGAGTTCTTATATGTTCACCTCCACTTATTTTTCCATTCTATTCTTATTAGTTGTAATTTTCTTACCCCCCTTTAGGAGCATCCCTTCTGGACTTTTATTTGGAATATCTGGAGCTCTATCTTGCTCTACCACGTGGGAGTCATATAAATTAGAACAAATTGTTTAATCTCTCTAATCTTCAGTTTCCTTATCCATAAACTAGCAGTGATAAAGTAACTACCTCACAGGGCTTTTATTAAGAATTGAATGGGCCAGTCTATGCCAAACATTTAGAATAGTGACTGGAACATGGTAAATGGCTATTTGGACTATTCACACATGCTCAGCTCTTGTGCACCATGCATGATAACCACACAAAGATTAGGCCAGGAGGGACTTCTAGCCTCTGCCACTTGCTGGGTTCAAACCAGATTTTCTCATGAATCTTCAAGCTGTGGATGTGCACCTTAGGTCACTGGTTCAAATTTCCTTTTTCCTCACTTCTGCAACACTTGATTTCCATGGTTGACCTCATTTGCAAACTATCCAAGTCCTAGACTTTCTCTTCCCAAGAGACTCTTTGTTGGAAGTCATTTACCCAGATTCTCATGGGGATCCTCTTTGCCCAGTGTCATGGAGAGGAAGGCTTTGACTACTTTACTCTTCTCTCAGAAGAACTATTTGTAAGTCCCGATTCTAGCTGAAGTTGTCCATTTGTGGGAGAAATTGCTTGAATTTTTCTTGATTAAATACTAATAATGATGATTCTGCTGCTGAGGTGTCTTGGAGAATTTTGTCGCATAAAGTTCCTTATGACACATACTTGTGCTCAGCTTATGGTCTTTGCAAGGAAGCTCAAATGTACTCAAAGCTCCTGGTGGGAATTCTAGAGATAATAGCTATTTAAAAAGCTGGAAAAAGAGTTATTTTAGGCTGTTAGTGGCTGTGGCTTCCTGTAGAAGTGGTAGTTATAAGCGCTTCCTTGAACACATGGAGTGAAAGGAAACGATCTGGTTAATGAGCAGAAGCCTGGTTCCTGTTGCTTGGGGTTGTAGGTGGACATTTCCTATGCTACTGAATTAACGCCTACCTTCCTGGGTCTACCCCCTGGGAAAAATGGTATAGAAGTCTTAATGTAGAATAATAATTCTGTGGTTTTGGTGGTCATCAAAAGAATCAAACAACAATAGTAGTTGTGGGGCTAGTTCGTGGACTTTTCTGAGTTTGAGAAAAATGTTATTCTTTTTAGAAAAAAAAAAATTGTGATACATTAAAAAGGAAAATCTTCTCCAGGGAGATCAGTGATCTTTTGCATATTACGATATGTGTAATGATTCAAGGTTGTAGAATCATTGTCAGATTGGAAGGAACACTGGAGGTCCCCAGTCCAACTACTGAGGCTTCACTTCTAGGGCAGTGAGCCCTCTTAAGGCATCCCTGATTGCTGCTTGATTTGTTCCACCAACAGGAAGCTCTCTGCTGAGCAAGAACATTTCATAAGTGACACAGTAGGAAACATATTGGTCCACGCATCAGATAGACCTAGGTTCAAATTGGCCTTACTAGTTATATGGCACTGGACAAGTTTACATCCTCTTGAGTCTCATATTTCTCATCTATAAAATGGAGAAAATAATGCCTACCTCATGGTATTATTATAGATATGAAAGGAAACAACGTAAGAAATATTTCTAGCCTAGTGTCTAGATTATTGTAAGTACTCAGTAAATGATAATTTATGGCAGGTGGCAAATAAATGTTAATTTATACTCTTCTTCCTGTGCTAAGTATGTTTTGCCTTCTGGGGTTGAAAATGTGCCACATTATTGATGAGGTAAAAGTTATTAATAAAGCTATAAACACAAAAGCACCATTTTATTCCCTTTCTATTTTCTAAATTTAATACCTAATGTTATAGCTTTGAAATTATGGACATTTGTTCCAGCAGTGAGAAAGGCCTCTGTAGCTGGCAAAGGAACTCCTCCATAATTTAAAAATAAATAAAATATGAATTGCCATGGCAGTCTGAATCACCCTTCATTTGTTGACCCTCGGCATGACCTGAGTCATTCTAGCCCCTCAGAATAATAGAGTTGAGAATCGTCTCAGAGGCCATCATTTCTAGCTCCTTCATTGTATAGAAGAGGAAACTGAGGCCCAGAGATAGTGGCTAGCTTATAGTCATGTGGTGGTGGAGCTGAGATTTGAATGTTGGTCTCCTAACTCTGAAGCCCTTGTCCTTTCATTACATCATGTGGCCTCCTCTGTGAATAATAATATTTTCAAATGACAACATAATGCCCCTGCCAGAACCCCAAAGCAGTAGTCATATAGCTGGAATTTTCCTCCTTCCTGCATCATCTCTTACCCTGAATCTTACCCACAGGAGTTGAACAACACAGTACTGCTGAGTTTCTCAGGAAAGTCTTAAAAGGGTTGGGAGGAGAATGAAATGTCAGTGTGGGTTTGGAAACTGGAAGTGAATATAAAAACAATTACCACCTTTGATTTCAGAAAAGTGATTAGGAAGGATTTACATGGGAACTGAAAGGCTAACAAAATTAATGCTAGCATATTTGTAGATATGTTGGCTTAGATACTCTGGAATATGCTTCCATCTCTTCAAGGAACAAACAACTATATGGAAGGCTTTAAACTTGGCATCATTTAACCCAAGACAGTCTGAGACTTTACTAGTGCTGAGTGCACAGTGGTAAAGGCGATCTTGCTGAGGAATGTGTAAAAGGTGCCTCCATTTACTTCTAGGCCCAGAAATGGGGTTAGTTGGTAAGGATGATGAAACCTTGTGAATTTTGTTCATTTAACACATGCATAACCATCATGTGTCTGCCATTAGGGTAGGTCTCACTTCTTGATCATTCATCTGGTCACTCAACAATTGTGTTTAATGCCTGCAAGATGAGGGGCATGTGATCCTGTGCTTCTGAATTATTGCTCTGCCTTTATCTATTCACCCCATAAACATTTCAGCATCTACTGTGTGCCAGGCACTATACTGGACAGTGTACATCAGATATATCAGATTTCTGACCCAGATTAAAGGAAGGAAGAAGCTATCTCCTCCAGCCATGTTGAACTTGGCTCTATCTCACTACCATCACTAAATATGGTGCTACCAGTGCTCCTGTCAATTGAATTCAAAACCAGCTCCTCCATGCCATAGGCAGAACATCTCAAAACAAAATTTGCATCTGGTTTAGCTGACAGTGCAGCCTGCTTTTTCTGCTAGTTATCTTTGCCACTGACTGATTTTGTCTTCCTGACTGAGCTCTGAACACCCTTAGAATAGGGGCCCTGACTTGCTCATCTCTGTGTGCCCTCCTAAGATCATCCCAACAGATTACATGTGTTTCTTTATTCTCTCTTTATTTTTTCCCTTCTACCATTCCTTCTTCATTCCCTCCTTCTCTGCCTTCTTCCTCTTTTATCTTTCTCTCTTCCTTCTCTCTCCCTATCTTATCCCTCTTTCTATTTCTTCTACTTCTACTTTTTCTCCTCTCTTATCTTTCTTTCCTAAAGGCGCTCAATGGGTTCCTTGCATCATACTAGGATCTGTGGAATCTGTAGCATTTGCCCTCCTAGGACTTATAGGCTGAAAGAAGAGATAGCTATGATCAACAAGAGTCCAGTCTTGTCTGATGAGTGATGGAAGTCAGTCCCAAGATAGCACAGAGATGCATGCAAAGCTGACGTGGGAGTGGGTGCAGGCTGTGTTTCTCAGAGAACAAAGTGTCTACAAGAAGAATTTACCCTCCCCCTACCAAATGGGGCATGGTAAAGGAGGATGGGCATTTGCAGAAAACATAGTATCAGCAAAGCCCAAAGATCAAAGAGGCATGATCCTTGGGGTAGTTACAAATGAGCTTCATGGCTGGAGTTTGAACACCCTGTGAATATTTATTAAAAAAAAAAAAAAAAAAAAAAAAACACTAAATTCTAGTTCAGCAAGTTATAGATAATTGAACTGGAGTTCCAGTTCAAGTCTCAGCCTCTGGCTGAGTGATCATTCTGCATCCATGATCCAACACCATATACTAAATTCATCGATTAAAATGAATATCCTTGCAAGGTAAGAGAGGTAACCAAAAAGTCTACTACATACAACCTGGGCGGGAAGCCCAGGGCTGGAGAGGGCTGAGGAAAGTGGGGCTTTACTAGGCCACCAGCCCTGGGGTTTGGGAATTCTGAACCCTCAAGACCTGTGAACATTAGAACAGATTAGATCCAGAGATGCTGGTGGCTGTGGAGAAGCCCAGCTGCTTAAGGGATGCCAGAATGGGGAGAGAAGGAGGGAGGGAGGGAAAAGGGAGGGAAAGAGAAACAGACCGACAGAGCCAGGCAGAGAAGGAATATGAGCATTGCACTGGGAATCGAAGCTCTTGGAATGGAGTAGAAAGCCTAGGAACTGCGGGCAGAGTCTTCACTTTTAATTCACCTAGGCACTTCATCACTGTCACTTTCTAAGCCTTGGTTTTAGTATCTGAAAAATGGCTTCACAATACATTATCATGAACATTAACTATGTTAAAGTCCAAAGCAGGGTCTATTAGTGATCCCTCTATAACAGGGAATGCTTCTTTTTTAGTTCTATAGGAAGGCAAGCAGAACAGGGACTAACATTCCAGGACTTGGCTGAGAGAAGTGGGAGGGGACAGCTGGCAAGAATGAAGGAGAACCCCAATTTTGGAGACCTGGTAAACTGAGAAAGGACGTTAAGCCAGGCCCCCTGATCTTACTGAGAATTCTGGCAACAACCTAAGAGTACGAAGGACAGGGTTTGGAGGTAGAAATTGGAGTGATGTCGTAGGTAAATGCTTAACCCCTGGGCTCAAGTCCTAACTTTGCTACCTGCCTTAATCTCTCTGAGCTGCAGTGCCCTTACCTGTAAGGTGGGGATAATCACTCCCTAGGGCAATGATAATTAAATTTAATATGCATGGGAAACAGTAGAATCTCTGGAGCAGAAAGAGCAGCAGCCCCAGGAACCCACAGCCTCCAGTGGGGAGCCTGTCATTATGGCAGCCACAACAGGGAAGAGGGCAGCCGCCCACTGAGCACCAGTTCAGGCCCTGCAGTGCCCTGGCTTCTGCACAGACCTCATTACCTGTTACCCAGGGAGCCCTGAGCCGTTGGAGCATGATTCCAGTTTAAAGGTAAGGCAACAGTTGCAAGGGGAGGTTTGGGTACTTGCCCTGGGAAGTAGTGGGATTTGAACCCGGGTTTGTCCCGATCTAGCGTTGTGTTCTTTCAATCACCCTCCCACCTCTAACTTGGCAGTGTGAGAGGAAAATAGCAGAGTAGAGGCAGCCAGAGTGTTTCAGCTCTGCTTGGACCTTGCTTACCTGACCAGGCATGACATTGGAAGGAGCATCTTGCTGACGGCCCCCATTGCCCACCTCCAGCATTTGGGTGCTATTCTCTGGGAGGAAGCCCTACCTTGGCACAGCTGGCAGTATTATTTGGCAGAGAAGAGGGAGTGAGTGATTTCTAACCTGGGTGTCTTAATAGCCTGTGGGTAATTACTCAATCCTTGTGCTGAGGAGATATTTGCCATGGGCTTTTTGCAAAGTGGGACCCAGGTGGCATCCTGCATATACTTGAGGAAAATTCCCAAAGTGATGATGTGACTCAAAA